>NW_027468565.1:33639096-33864096 GCF_046254945.1 Alosa pseudoharengus | reverse complement strand
TAAACCAATCAGAGCGTCATCTCACATTCCCTTTAACAACAGGCACGCTTGTTCCATAGCTGATTGCTATTATGGTGGCGTATTTGCCAGGCGCAGCCAGGAGCGTTCACAGCGCTATAATCACTGTTCAGTTGGGAACAGTTAGCTATTGATTTTTCATCTTGACAAAATGTAATACAGAATTGTCACAAAGACATACTTTCCGATGTTTTGGGATCATTCTCACTGAATCACGAGGTTATGAATGCATGGTGATATATTTGCAATGTACAATGTAATCTAACATTACCTCTCTATTAGACAATGCATATCTGTCAGTTAATCTCTTCTCTCCCGTGCTGCCGCTGGGGCATTTGGGTTAAATGGCATCGGCATGCAGTTCAACATCACGTCTCCTTAAGTCCTCTAACATTTCCTAATTTATGTCATCAACACATCAGTGATTCGTGAAAATGTGTACGCTAGATTTATGCCTATTTTTTCACATGGACACCACACTGATTTCCCTCGACTGGTAATATTTTTCTTTGAAATTATGTAGGCCTATGGTTTACAGAAATGGGAACTACATTGTATAGATGAGAGGAGCTAAGTGTGCGTTGCGCAGCACAGGCGGCCAAGCAAGGGCTTCGTTTAAGTTGACCTAACTTTCAACTCTGCACAGTATCCCATTAACTGCGTGACAGTAGCCTATTTACAATATTTTCTGTAAAGCAGAGTTTGTAAACACGTTATCATCAACTTAATTCACGCACAACATTTATTTGAGCAGGAGAGAGAATAACAATGAATGGATGCAGCAACTACAGAAATTGTACAGAAATTGTAACCATACTTGCTGCTTTCTTGTACAATCTGTTGCTGGTTAACAGCACATGAAAAGCTGATTTAAGCTAATTCACTAACTCAAGACTTCAAGGCCATCATGGATATAAAACGTTTTTTGAAAATAACGAAAGGATGGAGGGAACATAGCAAAGCTTGGAGTTATTTCAGATGGGCTACAACAAGGTAGGCAAAATTATGGTGCTTAAAACCTTACAAAACGGTAAATTGGAACAAAACTAAAAGTAACTTTAGCCTTTATAGGGCTGTAGCCTATAAAGTTGTCCAGATTAATAGGTCGTAATTAGGCGTTGTTGTAAAGATATTGCATGTAGATGTTGTACTATATAGGCTACTAAATATGTAGGTCACCAATGCACGAACAAAACCGGGAAATGGACAAATATTATCAAGGCTTTGAATGTTTCCGTCTGTGCACGGGGGTGTCTGTAGATTGGTGTGCAACGCATTCATTCATGCAGGCCTGTGGTCATGCATGCGCCCTTAAAATAGCATCTGCATTTTCGCCACAGACTTTAGACCAGGGAGTTCCTGGTCTGTGGCGGAATTGTTTTCTGAAACTGCAAAATATCAACAGTGAACGTTTGCGCCGAAACACGCCCCGTCTTTTCGCTGAACCGCCCCCGTGGGCGCAATCGAATTCCCTAATTTACAGGCATGTACCTGTGGAGGGAAAATTCCAATATGCGCTGACTGCAAAATAGGAAAGACAAACGCGCGAGTATACAAAGTCAATTGCGCCGGCACGGAAGATAGAGCCCACTGTCTTTATAGAGACACAGTGGTGCACTGTTGTATTACCTGAGACATACTGTACAATGCTAGTGTTTTTTCATGTAATGGGAACCATGCAGTGTTACGAAAGAATCCCAGTGTTTGATGTTTTACCATCCCTTACAAATGGGCCTACCATCACACCCTGCTGAAAGATACTCGCCTTTGACCTGCTACAATATTTGGTCCCCAGATGATCTACCCTAGTAGGAGCTGTTGTAGGCTACATCAACGTGTCTCTTGCCGTTCCCTTCATGTGTTCTATCACAATGCTGTCTGCCCTCATGGACAGTAGCTCCGTGATGTCTGCATCTTTCCAGGTCAAAGATTTTCTGGTCAGCACTATGCCACTCCATAACACTGGCATTTAAATCAGATTTAACCACATGGACGCACGAAAGAAATGTCACCGACACGCCCTCTCACAGGTGTGAATTTTAACCGCATGTTCTATGCTTCATTCAGACACAGCACATTTACATAATGTCCGGAGGAAATACTAGGGGGGGAGCAGTAGAACAACCGGCTAAGTTTGGACTTCCATATGACCGTTTATATCGTTCAGATATGTGACCCCACCGTTTAACATCCGCCGAACCTCCGGTCTTACACATATGTCTGAAAGGGCTTACTTACTAAGACTGCCTTCTTTCACCTCCGTAACATTGCCCGCCTCCGACCCTTCCTGTTACTCCAACTGTTAGTGATGCACAGACTTTGGTTCACGCCTTCATTATGTCTCGTCTAGATTACTGCAACTCACTTTTCCTTGGTCTCCCCACTAAAACCCTTCAAAGACTATAATATATTCAAAACTCTGCAGCCAGGCTCCTCAACCATACCAGACGATCAGCACACATCACCCCCATTCTCCGTCAACTCCATTGGCTACCAGTTCCGTCCCGGGATCAAATACAAAGTACTACTACTCACCTTCAAAGCCCTCCACAACCTTGCTCCCCCCTACATCCGCGACCTCCTGACCCCTTACACTCCTTCCCGCTCACTCAGATCCTCTGACCAAAACCTCTTGGCTATCCCCCGCTCCAGACTCTCCAAACTCTCTCCCCCAACCTCTTCTTGCCTGTCCTTCTCTTCCTTTCTTCAAAGCACATCTCAAGACCTTTCTGTTTAATGATCACTTCTCCTCCACACCCAACACATAGCTCCATACAGATAACTTGTCTTTGTTGTATTGTTTTGTTTTGTTTGTTTGTTTGTTATTGTGTTTCCTTGCCTTCCTACTATGTAAAGCGACCTTGGGTTTGAGAAAGGTGCTATATAAAATAAACTTATTATTATTATTATTCTTTTTCTGCATTTTACCCCTCTGTGGTTAGTGAACACTCACACACACACAAACACACACACACACACAAAGTGAGAAACAAATGCACGCAAACCTGGAGCAGTGGGTAACCATTGCTACAGCGCCTGGTGAACAGTTGGGGCTTAGGTGCCTTGCTCAATGGCACCTCAGCCATGGATGTGGATATGAGAAAGCAATGTTCAACAACTTCACACATTTTCCCTACAGGGGTCGAAGCAGCCATTCTTTAGTCAATCAAATAGTAGACCACGGCTGCCCTACTTACTGCTATAATATGTAAATTACATATTATTATATCACAGTTGAGCTTAGGCCTTACTTTAATATTTCCTGATTTTCTGTAATGAATGTACTCACTTTGTCTTTGTGAAGAGTGTGAAAAGGAAATGCACCTCAGACTCCAATGTTGTACGCTGACTTTCCGCACAATTTGTGAACAAACAGTTCAATAATGTTCAAAAGACATATGACTGGCAGTCAGCACTGAGCCTCTCGTGCAACATTGTTTCCTCAAAATATTTTAATGATCACTCTGTACTTCGACATGTGACCTAGTGCTACGTTTTCATGGGATATTTATATTGGTAGAAATAGAAAATGTGTCACATGAATTGACGACGAATAAATGCTGTTATGTAAAAGTAATTCCTAATAATTCCTAATTAATGATTGCTATTCAGTGTCTTTGAATTAACAAAATGTATTAACAGAAAGTATTATAGAGTTCATCTGGCAACAAAGGTAAAATAATTGAGAGTGGAAAATCTCATGATTGCTTGAAACTGGACATACTGTATGACTTCCTTGGTCAGAAATATGGAGGAAAAGAGCCATTTTCACTTCTCCATAACCTCCACATAGCAGTAACATCACCAAGGAGCTCTTGATGCAGCCTCATTCTTGACTTGATATTATCCTTTTCTTTTCATTTTTTTGAGTTGAAGATTGCCTAGCCAGGGGTTTTCAATTTGTGATTATCAACCCTGTGAAAGCGCTAATCTCTCTTATTTTAATCTGCAGCTGGCTAAATCTCAAAAGGGACAATGGAATGGAGGGAACCCACACTGGTGAAGACTGAGATATGAATAACCCAAGGTATTATGTCATAAATGTGTGTAATTGTTTAAATTGTTTAGCATGAAATATTTTTTTTAAAAAAGGGGACCTTGGTGGGACCGAGATTAGTAGGCATCTTTGGGAGCCAAGAACCAGTCCAGCATTTTGCTGCGGAAGTGTGTTTGGTTTAATCGGGTTATCGTAGCAAAAAATAAATATCTTTTTACAGTGGGACATTGATCCCTGTGTGCTCGCACCACATTTGAATTAGTCGTCATATTCACATTGTACGATAATCCTTTCATTTCCACACTATTCAGGGGCTCATTCATTCAGCTTTAATCCCTTTGACTCTTCCTTTGCCTCTAACCAAACAGTGGGGATCTCGTTCGAAAGTTCCAACTCCTGTCTCCTCTGTGCAGCCTCCAGTATAAGACCTGGAGCTCTCGTCCTCTTCCTCTTCCGCTCTCCATTCTGGGACGCCGAGGATGATCCTCGATGCTTATCATCCGCATCTAGAGTCTGCGGTGGGAGGTGTAGCAAGGCTTATCAACCCATCAGACTCTGCCAGTTCCGCTGCCGGGGTTGTGTCCCCGGCTGCTCTCCAGCCTTGGCAGCTGTCCTGAGAGTTTGTGGAGTGAGAGAGGCTACAGAGAGACGCTGTCGACTTGAGAAACGTGTTTTGGCAGTGGCCGTTTAGCCATCGTGGCCGCTGACACCGCCACCGCATGCACGCATGACCGCTCGCTCGAGTTGGGTTGCTTTCACTTCTGGCAATGTGGAGAGGGCTGGTTCTCACCCACCATACTATCTAAATGATAAGGTCAGAGCAAATTGGCAGAACATATTGCCTGAGATGACATTCAGGAATCAAAGTGAAAGTCAAAAGAGACGGAACGCAAATACATTTGACAAGCGGAGTGTTGACACTCCTCAGCAAATGGAGAGACAGACAGATAGAGAAAGAGAGAACGAGAGATAGAGACGGAGAGAGTGTAAGAGAGAGAGAGAGAAACTCAGAGCTCAGCTCTCAGATATCAACATACGGCTTGTCTGTCGAGTGCCTGACAGATTAAACACTTGCAGCATCACTCTCTAAATCCATGGTCTGGCCTGCCGGTGGTGGCTTAATACTCCTCCACCCTAACCCCCCCCCCACTCCAGGAGCCCATCCATAGCCCCCATTAGAGGGAGAGTGTATGTGTGTGGGGTTGTGGGGGGAACAAATGTTTAGAGACGGATGCCTCTCTATCTGCTTGGGCGGTCAAACAAGTCCTGTGTGCCAGGGCCGAGTTACAAAGCTGAGAGGCGTCCGGTTATCACGAGTGCATGTGCGTGTCCATGGCACGGGACAGTGCAAATCAAGCCTCCCCAGACACACTCAGTGCCGCACGGAACTTTGTGTGTCTGCTTGCATTGCAGCAGACACAGGCGCCATTCAGGACAGCCGAGCATGAGCTTTTAGTTCCCGGCATACTTAATCAAGAAATATAAAAATAATAAATGCCGGATTACGAATCAGGATGTCCTATGTTGGAATGATGCTCTGTTGCCAATTAGGCATATTCGATCTACGTAATAATCAGGTAATAACGTTCGCAGCGGGCATTTTGTTGATATAGAAAATGCATAGGGGGGTCTATTTAATGCAGCTGTCAATTGACAAGCACGACAGCGCCGTTATGATCGCTGTAGGCTATTTATTTATTTGTGCAAAATTTAACATGATGGTAGGCCCTATCTTGTGCAATAGGCTACATCGGTTCTAACAACAGCAATAAGGCCGTTCTAACAACAGCAAAGAGCCCTAGAGTCACCCACTGTCAGAAACATATCTGTCAACTTTTTTCCAGCAGTCTTCCTGTTTTAATATTTTCCTGTAAAATATCCCATATTTTATTATTACTTTCATAACATTAGCCCCATTGGACTTGTTCGTCTCTGTACTGTTGTCCTGTTGCTACCCCCTGCCCTTCCAGCGAAAATATGTTTTTAAAGCATCATTTTGCTTGCCTGAAAGCGACCTTAGAGTGATCAGAACAGTGTGGGAGAGAGCATGATTTGACGCCAATCTTTTAAGCAAAGTCTCATTAGACCTAGCTTCACACCTCGTTTAATTAGTGCAGCAGTTTTGTAGTACAAATTCTTGCTCTCAGAGAGGGATAGCAACAGAAAGACGAATGTTGAAATTCCCCTGTATTTTGGGTGAGTAACCCGGAAAATCTCTTATTTTCAATGCTCAATGTTGACAGCATCAGAAAACGAGGAGAGAATGAAACTGAGTTGAGTCAGCGCAGGAGAGACTTGGCTAGATAGGATAAATAGCCTAGGCTAAACTTACAGCCAACTCCTCACATCCATCGCCATTATTATATTTGTATTATTAATACTAGCCTATATTATGTTGTCCTCTGTGGGCTTAAGTTAAATAAGTTTTAGACAGTGCAGACAGCGCCCCTATGCAATGTCGCCTACAGTAGATTACCTTTGTACATATTGCATTTGCATAGATACAGTAGCATTGCTAGGTAGGTAATGTCAGCCAACGTTTACAGTAGCCTAGGCTAATTGAATTGTGCGCCCTTCTCAGCTCGTCTTAGGCTTTTGCACGGCAAGTGGCAAATAGTAGGAACAAACTCAGCAGAGATAATTCTGATTTGTATAGTGTTTTGTTCACTTGGAATTTGGAAATGTTACGGAGAAATATGTTAGCCTTTTCTGCCTCCAGACCATATAGTTACATCATAGATCCTCCTGTAGGCTAGAAGTTATCAGACAAGAACGATCACTGGCTAATAACCCACTTTAAACTAGGCTACTTTAGCAAAGTCCTTGGCTGCAGGTTGTGAGCAACAGGCAATGAGATGCAGCTTTATTCTCTGCGATCATGGCAATGTTAGACGATGTCGTTGGTGGTTAATAAGTTCGCCGACCTTGACTCAAGCAACTTGAGCGCCTTGTCGCCTTCAGCTGTATGAACAAGACAGTTAGGCTATAAATATCGGGGTAAGTTACAGCTGACAATAATGACGGATCTTTACTTAATGCTATTGAGTCTATTAGATATGGGTCCATAACGATAAAGTTTATCTACTCTTGATATTGACGAGATAAAGCCGTTAGGCTACTGCTCTGCTCAGCTGAAATCTGCGCGCTACAGGCGATTGTCACATAGAACTGGCCGCGGCGTGTTTGCGAATAAGCCCTATGGACCCTTTCAAGAGAGTTCCATAGAGTGGTGAAGTCCCGCCCCTTCTACTTCCGGTCCATGGGACCTATCTTTCAAAGAATTATGAACGGGAGTTAATGGAGAGATAACAATTATTTTTTGGTCCAGTTTGAATTGTGCCACAAATTTCACATATGATGTGTGTGAATTTAAAAGATATTTTTTCACGTCAAGAAAGTACTGTTGTTCGATAGACTTCAAAAGTTATGTTGGTTTTGTGCGAATCCACTCAGTGGACTACATCTCTCGTCTCGAACGATGTACATCACCAACGTAATGAAACGATAAGAGCTGTTATGCTAGTTAACGGTTGCATCTTGCTGCCTGCTATGTCACTTAACAGTATGTAATGTACAGTCTATGGACGAATACAACTTACCTGATGAGTTTAATCCTCTGACTCATGGTATTTTTTTCGGCAAGGAAAGCCCAATTAAGACCTGTTGCTGGTATGCTTGTACAATCTAGTGTGGCTGTGAATGAGCTAACGTCACTAGCGCGACTGATGGGTTTGTAGTCATTGGAATTACGATCTTTCACAATGTTGTAATTCAATAGTTACGAAACAAACTGCAAATGTCTTTACATGAAAATGTGTCTTTAAAATGGACAAACATCATATGGGTAATTCAAGGCACAAGTCAACCGGGACCAGAAAATAATTTATTTTTCGCCATAGACTGCCGTTCAAATTTTTTTGAAACGGCAAACGGAAGGGGCGGGACTTCACCACTCTATTATCAGCATCATAGTTGGCCCCACAAGACTTCCTTTTTAACATTCCATATGTTATCTTAATGCAGAGGAAGTACATTGGGGCCCAAATAGAACGTTCAAGCATTGTTTTTGTTTTTATTGTTGAAAGGGTCCATACATACAGTCGGCAACTAGTCATAATCGTGGTTACCGTGGCTGAAAAGCCCCCGAGGGGGAAAACATTGGTTTCGATTGCATGTACTCTAATGGAGGTGCACCGGCTTGAGTACAGAAAGCACCTATAAAAATAAAAAATCTTTTAGCAAACATCACTAAACGGCACAAACACGTCTCAACTGAGTTATCTGTGTGTCAAGGAGGTTAAGGGTAACATTAAGTTCCCTCATTTTGCTAATTCCAGTTAAACGGCCAGAACTGTCTCGAGTGTACTCATTGTAGAACTGCTTTCAATGGCCGGACTGTGTAGCTCGGTTTAGCAAGCTAACCCTTTTGCCTTAACATCACATACTCGTAAGTTGCATCTGAATTTATTCTCACATGAATGCACATTCCCTACAATGGCCGTGGGAATAGTTTTAACAAGTAATGTGTACCAGTTGGTTATGTTACACTGACAATATAAAGTTAGCCAGTTAGCAACCTAATGATGCTACCATTGAATATAGCTTCCAGAGAAATTTGTCGTCAACATTGGGCAATCGAGGGTGAATTAAGTTGTTAGCATACACTGGGCAGTTAAGTAAACACAATTCCTTCAAATTATTGTGTTCAGAAACAAGCAGAACTCCACCTGAATGTAAAACGAATTTATAAAGTCTAACTGTTAGCTAGTTCGCCCATTGACTTCCATTGTGTGAGGTTAGCATGCTTTCCCCCTCGTGGGGGGCGGTAACCTTTCCGAACGTCTTAACCGACTGTATCTATAGTCTTGGTGGTTTTTGAAGTTGAAGCAATTGGCACTAATAACTTATATTTCCAGAAAATCCTTATTGATTAGTTTGCACTGAATCACTTTTTAAAAGCACCATACAGTAGGCTACTACTTTGCTATTTTTTGAGTTTTTACCTTACCAAATGAGAATATTGATCATCAAGTAATTTAAAGGGGAACTATGCAGATTTTTAGCTTAATTTACCTTAACTGTAGCAGCAGTGCTGTGCAGCAACTTCGGGTGAGATTAGGCTACAACCAGAGTCAACGAGACGAGAGCAATGACATGATGACAGGGAAACAGGGACATGCTTTCCAGCACCGTTCAACAGGAAAGTAGGCTACAACTTCATTCACAAGCAGATAGTTCAAAATCGAGCATACAAGTTAGAAAAACCTAAAGCATTCGTTTAGGCTATGTAGCCTAAATGTTGTCAATGCAGGACAGACTGTCGGCTGAGGGAAAAAAAATTCTGTCGGTCTGTCCGAGTGACATTAGCTAAATAAATCCAAAATATAGCCATTGTTGTATGGTTAAATTGTGTGTAGCCTATGGTGAAGTTATAATCAGACTTCAAGCTGTGCAAAGCAAATGCAGCAGTTGGGAATAGGTTGGAAATGACTGATTTTCAGCCACTTAATGCTCATTCTGGTGTATACTATGACAAGATGTACAGAAGTGTAAAGTGTATCAATTAGGCCTACCCTAAATATACGAGTATATTAAATTAAATATATTTAAAGTAGGATTTAAAGTTCCCTTGGAGAAAAGCAAACAGGTGTAAAGGGGAATTAAAGGGCCATCACCGTTTTTTTTAATTTATTTTTTTTTGGGGGGGGGGCGGTCACGACCTGGTGACGTAATTGATATGCAAATTAGTGTGCGACGTCATCTAGCAACATTTAGCGACTTTTGGAGCTGGCTTTAGCTACTTTCCATTTGAAATAGTTGGCAACACTGGCAGCAGGCCTTGGAGTCAAAAAGTCTCACGGTCTCGCAATGTAACTAACTGCTTTACAGCACTGTACACATACACCTCAGGCACTGGCTAGGACAAGATAGTGATGGAGTTTCGCAGACATTCGTCATGGCAGAGCCGGCGAAAAAAATCAGAAAGCAAGTCAACTGTTGTTGGAGGAACAAGGAAAGAGGAAACGGCAAACTGACCAAGTGAGGAGTATCGTAAAATATATAATCTGAAGCTGTAGGGGGAGCTCTGTTTAGAAAACTGAGAGCAAAAAGCAAGAAAACAGCTAAGAAAATGCAAAAACTGCACAGTCCCTTTAATTCAGCCTGTACTGTAAGTGAAATATAGAAAAGCAATGAGCAATGCAATTTCAGACTTTCCTCAGCTTCCAAAAAAGGCAAGTAACATCCCACATTTGATTATCTATTTTAAAAGTGTACTTAGCCATTCCCCGTGTACTCCTAGGGATTTCGTTATTTTTAATGAGAGAATGTCGGATCTAAATCACTACCAGTGATTTCATCATCAGCCTTTGTTCCTACATAATCACAAGCTGCCTGCAGATCCACAGCTCACAAGCCCCACTCCCTCTCACAAGGATCCTTTTAGCTGTAGGTTTGGGAGGTGATGAGCAGAGCCAGGCAAATGTCGTCTACTGTCTCCGGGTGCTGTTTGTTTGAGACGACATTGCTTGCCATAAGGAGAGCTTTACGTTTGTTTGTGTATAGGCCCTTTCATTGGCATAGTTGTTCCAGATCGCACTCACTGACAGGTGAACGTAGAGGGAAGGAAGTCGTGGCAACCTCCATCAGAACATCTGATTCAGCTGTGTGCTCAGATAGAGCGTTTGTTCACAACAGAAAATGGGTTGCTACAAAGTCAGAAACTGTTGTAAAATCACTTGAATCCAGCGTCATGAAAAATTGTCTACTGTCCAAAGAACAATACCAAACCATAGCAATGTATAATGTCACCACAGCTATGACAGCAGCATCCTATTATCTGAGCTGTTACTTGAAATTAAGCTCTGGGAGGTGACATAACAATTACAGTTTACAAATATTAGTGAAATAATGTTGTCAAAATATTGAAAATGAACAAAAAGTTCGGTCAGTCTTATTACAGGAAGAAAGTTGGGTTGTTGTGCGGACCAAGTGAAGGTCCTGGGGGGTCTGGCTATTAGCTGAAGCGAGTGGGCCTGTGATCAGTCTAATTTATGAACCACTAAGGATGCGCTTCGCCTTACTGTCAAAGCGCATATGCAAAAAGAGGCTTAAAATGCAGCCTCTGACAATCATCGTTAATTTGATGTCAGGCCCTGGTGGCCTTTCACCATTCACGCTGGACTTTAAATGGCAGTGCAGTCTTCTGTGTGGGTGTGTGTTGGCACTGGATTAGAAGCATCTCTGAAGGGGTTGGATACAGGGGGCAGCGGAGCGTTGAAACCCGTCAAGATTGGGGTCAAAGGAAAGGTCTGGCCGGGATCGGAGCGCCAAGAAGTAGCAATATGACCAGAAAGTGCAAGCAGCCTCACGCTAACACTGAGCTGGACGCTCGAGTAAGATGAAACACACACAGACACACACACACACACACAGTCATTTAATTTGTCATCATCAGTCATTTAATTTGTTAATTCATCATTGTCACATATATTTTGTTTTCAATAAATGTGTTCCATCATTCAGTCGTTCTCTTGGCTGTCTGTGTAATACCACTGTGATGATCTTATGGTGGAAATAACTTTAAATCAACTATTCACTCATTGCTGAGCCAAATACTCAAGGCCTCTAGGTCCTTCGTTTTTCCTTTTAAGAATGCGTTGTTGCAATACGTCTCATATGACAGGTACTCTGCCTGAATTAATCACTGTTGGATTATATCTTTGTAGAAGTGTTTGTGAAATGATCTTGCATGCACACACAAACCAACACCAGCTGTCTCGATGCCTTCACAAAGAAATAAATAACTTATCAGCATTAACATGTTATAATCTGTACTAGTTGTTGTGTAGATGCACCTGATTGACAGATAGTATATTCTCATTCACAATAGAATGCTGTAATAAAATTCATACACTTATTATTTGACCATTTGAGACTGACTGATTATAATTAATTGCAATCACTTGTTCTACTGCTTAGATAGACAAGGTCTACACTTTGTGTCTTAAATTACAGTCCTTATAAAATGTAAAAAAATAATAAACAGTATGTTTCTGTCATTCACCTAATAAGGAGACTGTTTTTAAAATATCTGCCTAAAGTAATGTCATTACAGAGAGTAAACTTCTTACATCTTAGGAGGACAGGCTAGCTTCAGATGCAAGCTCCGATGGGTTTTAGTCTCCCTGCTAAAACACGTAACACCCATGGTTGAGGCTACAATGCATTGGATGTATTGGTTTGCATTGGTGTTGTGACCCAGATTTAGCCTGGCTTCTGCTGTTTAGGTACTTCCGCTCAATTTTGTTTCCCTTCACTACTGTGACTGTCACAGATGAGTTCTCTTAGGATTTTGCGTGTAGAAAATCTACCGAGAGCCACCAACCAACCAGCGTGGCTGAGAGAGATTACGTTACACAGGCTCTTTAAATTTGCTACGTCCCCACCCCCGAAGCAAACCACTTGGAATACATTAGCGTGTAAGTTTATTATATTAAAAAGGATAAATCAATTATCAACAATGACCAGCTGGAACCTGCCACTCTATCGCCCTCTCGTGCGCGCTCAGACTCGTTCCCAATTAAACGAGTTGCATAACGTTCAAGTTAGATCTGCTGCATAGTGGAGACTGAGAGAGGACCTAAAAAGTATCATTCTACGATGCTGTTGGTGCATTTTGACATTGTAAACGTTCTCTAAGAAGAGTGAAAAGCAGTTTGCAGTAAAGCTACTCTAGCTAATTGTGATGCCCCCTCTGTCCCTTGGTGCCCTACACACAGTCCGAGATGTGCGTGGTGGTAGCGGCGCCAATGTTTACAGCACTGTTCCAGGTGCGTTTACAGTAGCCAACTTTTGGCCATTGACAACTTGACAAGGCCAATGAAGCTGTGATTGAAATTCGGGACAGGAGCTGTCCCTGACCGTGCAGCATAGCTGACAGCGCAACACAGGCTGAAAACTTGCCTTGCAATTTGGCTGACGCGACTCGGAGACATCTCTCGAGAATTGTGAAAAATTACATGGTCAGTAGATAGCTCTCTGGAGATTGTTTTCGCGGTAACACTTTATAATAACTACAAACAATTCATAATTTATTAAGCCTTTGTTACATATTAGTTAATGGTTTGTTCATCATTAGTAATTTCTTGCTCATACATAATTTATCATCAGTAAAGCTTTTGTTCACACAATTATAAATGGTTTGTTCATAGTAAATAAGCCTATCCAAAAAATATGTTTTTAAGTACATGATTTATACTTAATAAGTAATGAAACAACCACTTATAATGAAATAATTGTCTTATTATAAACCAGTTGCAAACTATTACAAAATGCTTTGTTCATCATTTGTAAAGCATTGTTCCTATGTTAATTCTCATAATTAAAGTATTTGTACACACAGTTATAAATGGTTTGTTCATAGTAAATAAGCCTATATCTATTTATATGTTTATGAATTATTGTTAATACTTAATACATTTTGCAATAATATTTTGTTGATGAAGTAATATTTCCTTTATTTAGCAGTTGTTACATACACATTCACTAATGATTAATTAGGGTGAGGATACATATTTTATAAACCACTTCCTAATACTATAATTCATGATTAACTAAGGAGTTACAAGTGGTTAGTTAATGATATTTTGTGATCTTATCTAAAGTGAGGACTTTCTATGCCTTGCAACACATTTTCAAATGAGTTGTAAAGATTACATTCACATTCATTCATTTAGCAGACAAGCGACGTACACATGTCAATTAAATTGAAGGCCATTGACATAACAGTGAAAGCCAGGAATCGAACCCCCAACTTTTCAGGCTACTGCATGCTAGTCCTGCTCCTTATCCACTACACTACCTTGGCCCAGATAGAAACCCCTACAACTATGCAAGAGTTTCTGTTTTCTTCTACTACACAGTAAACTATTATTAAATGCTGTATTCTTCGTTTGTAAAGCATTATTCCTACATTAATTCTCATCTGTAAATCATGTTTACACACAGTTAAAAATGGTTTGTTCATAGTAAACACGCATATCTATATAATATTTTTGAATTGACTGCTATAATACCACTGGGCAGAGGTAGTGTAGTGGTTAGGGAGCCGGGGTAACATGCAGTAATCCATAAAGTTGGGGGTTCAAACCCCGCGTCCACCAATGTGGCCTTGCCCTTTAATTTCATTGACACGTGTAAGTCGCGTTGGGTGAAAGTGTCGGCTAAATTAATAAATGCAAGTGTAAACTTTATAACTCATTTGTAAATGTGTTGCAAGGCATAAAATGTCCTCACTTTAGATGAGCTCACAACATATCATTAACTAACCACTTGTAACTCCTGAGTTAATTATGAATTATAGTATTAGGAAGTGGTTTATAAAATATGTATCCTCACCCTAACTAATCATTAGTGCATGTGTATGTAACAACTGTTAAATAATGGAAATATTACTTAATCAAAAACATATTATTGCCTCATTTATTAAGTATTAACAATAATGTATAAACATATTTTAGATATAGGCTTATTTACTATGAACAAACTATTTATAACTGTGTGAACAAATGCTTTACTGATGATAAATTAGAAATTACTAATGATGAACAAACCATTAACTAATAAGTAACAAAGGCTTAATAAATGATTAATTGTGTGTAGTTATTATAAAGTGTTACCGTTTTCGCCTGTTGCTAGTCGTTCGACTCCAAAATAAATGCACATGCACTGTGTCCAAGGGGAAGCTCAAACCCTGAGACGTATTTACAATGGCAGGGTAAAAGATCAATATTCTGTGACTCTAAGGCAGTGTTTCTCAAAGTGTGGTCCGGGGACCACTGGTGGTCCGTGTTATGTTATGCTGCCCCCTACTGGAGGCAGGCTCCTGAGTGGTATTTGGTCTTGACGACACGTTTCAGTAAAGCTCCAACCATCTAAAGCAAACCTGTGTCCTATCGTTTACTTCAGTATAAGTCTAACACAACATGGTGTCAGAAGTGTGTTACAGTGGGTCCCAGTTAAGTTTGGACGGGTTCCTTCAGGAATCACGCACCCCATTTTCTCAGCAGAAATGGCACAAACTGCAGTTGACACAAACAACCACAAGGTGTCACTTTGGAGTTCTGCCACTACTATTAACCCACTCGACCGTCAGACAACACTGTCTGCTTCGAGTAGGCCTATTGGGTAGGACTGTAGCCTACACTGGTTGCTGTGGCACAGTCTTGAGTGACCGAATTCGTTTTCCTTTGTCATATGAATGCTGTCATTTTGTTAACATTACTGTTAAGGAGATGCTGTAGGCAAAGTCTATATTTCAACCTCGTTAGTATAGTAAAAAAAATCAGAACTATTCACAAGGTTTCTGGGCAGCATATTTATGTTCTGTTAGCAAGCGAACTTCTCATGACTACCGCAAAGTAGCCTACTGCCAGCTGACGAAGCTCTCATTTTAAAACATTACTGAGAGACAGGAACTGTACAATCAAGAAATCTTGCCACTGAATCCAAAACTATGTTTAACATTATGTACAAAGCTTAGGCTACAGTGGACTAGCATGTTGCAGGGGCTGCTAAAAACACACAGAAACGCACTGAAAACTCGGCCAATCACAGCCCTTGCTGTCGAATGTGCCATCTGGTTCGACCGTGGAACGCCACAGCGGACTATGCTGCCCCCAAGCGGCTGCAGTTGTACTTACATTTCACCCAGCTGCGTGAATCACCTTGATCGTGAATGAAGTGTCAATTTTTAACTGGGACCCACTGTAGCTCGACCTTGGACCTATTTTGAAGAAATTGGGAAGACGATTTTTGCTAGTTTTTAGTGCTAACGGCTGAAGTTAGCGTGATAGCGCTAGTGGAATTGTTTTCTTTATTGTTCTTTATTGTTTAACTGAGCACTGTGGCTATGGTGCATTACATAACGAGATGATACGGGATAGACTCGTTGTGGGACTGCGTAACAAAAAACTATCAGAGCAGCTTCAAATGGATGCAGACCTCACCCTAGAGAGAGCCGTTACTCGTGCACGTCAGACTGAAATAGTCAAAAAGCAGCACGAGATAATGAAAAGTAACTTCAAACCGGACTCAAGTGCAAATGTAGACAGTGTTCGTTTCCAACAGAAAAGTTATGCTAAAAACAAAGGGAAAATGCAATGGCAACCAAAAGAAAGCATGCATGCACGAAAGCGGCAACAGGACAGAGGGAACGCTTGCAAAAGGTGCGGGAGAGCGTCAGGGCACAGTAGTGCACAACAATGCCCAGCTCGCAACGATACCTGCAACAGCTGCCATAGGCGAGGGCATTGGGCCAGAGCATGCTTCAACTGTGCTGTTGGATCCCAATCCCATACTCGTTGTCAACCCCAAGGCGCATACCACTGTCTCTCATGCCCAATGTGAAAACGGAACTGAAACGCATGAAAAATCTAGGAGTGATCTCAAGAGTTGAACAACCTACTGATTGGTGTGCTGGTATGGTGCCGGTCCCAAAACCAAACAATGAGGTTCGTATCTGCATGGACTTGACAAAATTAAATCAGTCTGTGAAACGAGAAAAACACATGCTGTTATCAGTTGAGCATACTCTAGGACAGCTAGAGAACGGCAAAGTACTCTCAAAGTTAGACGCAAACTCAGGATTCTGGCAGATCCCTCTTTCTAAGGACTCCAGATTACTTACCACATTCATCACACCGTTTGGACGGTACTGTTTTAACCGATTATGCTTTGGAATTTCATCAGCACCAGAGCATTTTCAACGAAGGATGTCTATGATGCTGGAGGGCTTGAAGGGAGTGCTGTGCCAGATGGATGATGTGCTGGTCTACGCCGAAACGCAGTCCATCCATGATGCTTGCCTCTGGGAAGTGCTGAAAAGACTAGAAGAGAATGGCGTGACACTGAAAACAGACAAATGTGAGTTCTCAAAAAGGTCAGTCAAGTTCCTAGGTCAAGTCATCGATGCTCAGGGCGTCAGAGCGGATCCAAATAAGATTAAGGCCGTCACTGCCATGGAGGAGCCAAGAGATGTCAGCGGGGTGAGACGTTTCCTTGGCATGGTGAACCACCTCGGCAAATACATTCCTCAGCTGGCTGAGAAGACACAGGCATTGCGAGCTCTTCTTCTTCGAAAAATATGTGGACATGGGGACAACCCCAGCAACAGGCGTTCGACAGCATTAAAGGAGAGCTCAGCAGCCCACCTGTCAGACAGTTGTGTCTGCCGATTCATCCTCGTATGCCTTAGGAGCTGTCCTACTACAGAAACAAGATCACACACTGAAACCAGTAGCATATGCTTCACGTGCTCTGAGTGACACAGAAAGAAGATATGCCCAGGTTGAAAAAGAAGCCCTATCAGTTACTTGGGCATGTGAACGCTTCTCGGACTTTCTGGTCGGCATAGACTTCCATATTGAAACCGACCATAAGCCACTTGTACCGCTACTAGGTTTGAAATACTTGGATGAACTTCCCCCACGGATCCAGAGACTGCGCATGAGAATGATGCAATACCGATACACAATTGCGCACGTGCCTGGGAAACTCATAGCCACGGCAGACGTCCTGTCGAGAGCCCCCCAGAAAGGAGAGCTCGATACTCACCTGGAAACACAGCTGAACCTGTATGTCAACATGATCCTTGCTAGCTTGCCAGCCACAGAATCAAGACTACAGGAGATAAAAGAACATCAAGATAGAGACGAGGTAATACAGGATGTGAAAAAGTACTGCCGAGAAGGGTGGCCTGAAAGATTTAGAATAGAGGGGAGAATCCGTTTGTATGCACCATTTGCAGGAGAGCTTACAGTGGAGAATGGCCTATTACTGAGAAATAAAAGATTGGTCATACCCAGAACATTACAGGCCGACATGATGGAAAGACTGCATGCAGGCCATCTCGGCATAGTGAAGTGCCGGGACCGTGCCAAACAGTCAGTCTGGTGGCCAGGTTTAAGCACCCAGCTGAAGAACCTGGTAGAAAGATGTGACACATGTGCGAGGGACAGAGTCCATCATATGGAGCCACTGATGCCTTCGGACATCCCGGAGAGACCATGGGAGGTTGTAGGAGCGGATCTTTTTGAGTGGAACCAGCATCAATACCTCCTTGAAGTGGATTATCTTTCCCGGTACGTTGAGATAGCGAAACTTTTCAGCACTACTCCAGCAGCAGTGATAGAGCATCTCAAGTCTATCTTTGCCAGACACGGGATCCCCTCAGCAGTAAGATCAGACAACGGTCCCCAGTTTTCATCCGAGCTTTTTTGTCAGTTTGCAAAAGACTAGTCATTTATACACGTCACATCAAGCCCAGGATTTCCCCAGAGTAACGGGGAAGCAGAACGAGCAGTGAGAACCATCAAACACATGCTGAAGAAGGAGTCTGACCCATACCTAGCACTCATGATCTATAGAGCCACCCCACTATCTAACGGTCATAGTCCAGCTGAACTGCTGATGGGCAGATGCCTTAGAACCACCCTGCCCGTTGTACCATCATCTCTACGACCCAGGTGGACTAATCTGCAACAACTGAGACAAAAGGAGTAAGAAAACAAAAGAAAGCAGCAGCGTGAGTTCAACAGACGACACAGAGCTCATCATCTGCCTGGGCTCAACACTGGCGATCATGTCTGGGTGTCAGACACCAAGGAGAAAGGGACAGGCCCACACACTGAGGAGGAAGGGACAGTGCTGAAGACTGCCCACACACCGAGGAGAAAGGGACAGTGCTGAAGACTGCCCACACACCGAGGTCTTTCCTTGTGGAGACCCCCGGCGGAGTTCTTCGCCGTAACCGACGCCATCTCACCAATACACCTGTGGCGCCAGGGGAGCTAGAGGACTCGCCTGAGGGCCTGGGTGTCACCACAGCCATAGAACCACTGCCAGAGGTGCACAACTCTGCTGAACAGGAACTCTCACAGCCCAGCAGTCCTGCCCAGAAAATGTACCCGGCAAGAGAGAGAAGGGTACCTGAGTACCTGAGAGACTATGTTACTAGTTAAATACTGAGTGGCCCAAGGGGCAGAATAACCCCCTCACTCGGTTGAAGGTCTGAGCAGTCTACCTCACCTTCGTAGTTAGTATGGTTAAGTGTTAAAAGTAAGGTGGGCCGTGGAATTTTGAGGAACCCAATACATTTATACAGACTCATGGAATAGGCTATCACACACCTTCTTAATTAAAAAGTTCAGTGAGCATCATGTGAACACATGTCTTTAACTGTGGTCTCAGCTCATGAACACTGTATAGAAAAAAAAGGGGGCATAAGAATGAGCCCTGTTGCTCGATGGTGTTTCAAGCCCCCACCATCGACTTCAAGGCAACGCTGCGACCGTCGACCTCAAGGCACCTAACCCCAACCTTAAAGGTAAACTTGGCAGGATTTCCCCCTCTGCTGGAGAAATTGTGCATTATGCTATTTCAAACTGTGGGAAAAGGTAACGATAAAGCACATGGATTTGTTTACAAGCTAGCGAACGGTTAGCATACGTTTGGCAGAACTATGTGGATGTTACAAGGTAAGAAACACGATTTAAAACAAGTTTCTTGTTTCTCACTTCTCTTTCCGGGACGGTAGTCTCAATGTTGCAAGGTTGGTTTTCCGCCTGGGGACGCTAGGCGCATCGGGGAAAGTCACCATTTTCACCGGAACAGGTCATTTAACCATCCAAATGATTTCTAAACGGGTTTATTACGTTGAAATAGTTGCCAAGTTCCCCTTTAACCCAAATTCTAACCCTAACCCTTGTCTAACCCTAGTTCTTTCCATACAGCGCTGTCTGAGAAACAACGTCCTGGGCTTAAAACACTAAGTAACGTTATAGCTTATTATGACCGCCGCGCAGCGAAGCGGCGGTCATATAGGTTTAGTCAGATTTTTTTTTCTTTTTTTTTTTCTTTTTCGCATGTCCAAATTTTCGTCAATGATTCCCGGGACACTGAAAGACCGGGGTAGACGAAACTTGGTGGGCATGTAACCCCATATGGATAGCATGGAACCATCGTTTTCCGTTTTGATCTGTAGCCCCCCTGCTGGACTGCACCCCCCGAAAGGAGGGTAGGGCAGACACAGTTTTCTGGGAATATCTCGAGAACCGTAAGGTTTAGGAGGACCATTTTTTTTTGTATGTTGATCTCAAGGGGCCATATCAACCCATTCCATAACCACTCATTTCATGTATAGCGCCACCTAGTTAAACACAAAAAAGTAAAAATGAGGTGTTGTAATCGCAGGTATCTGTGACCTAACGTAGTCAAAACTGCACGAAATTGGAAGTGTAGGATCATTATGACACCCTCTGCATGCACGCCAAGTTGCGTGGAATTCCGTTCATGGGGGGCCACACAATAAATTATTTATGTTACTATACACCAACTGGCCTGTAGGTGGCCGGAGACAGTTTTCTGTGAATATCTCGAGAACCGTAGGGCCTAGGAGGTCCACCTTTTTTGTATGTTGGTCTTAAGGGGGCATGTCAACCCATCCCATTACCACTTATTTCATGTATAGCGCCACCTAGTTAAAAATTAAAAAGCAAAAAATTAGGTGTTTTCATCACAATATCTCTGGCTGACATGGTCAAAACTGCACAAAATTGAAAGTGTAGGATCATTATGACACCCTCCGAATGCATGCCAAGTTTTGTGAACTTTCGTTCATGTGGGGCCTTACAATAAAATAATTTATGTGTACATTTAGTGACCGTACACCAACAAGGATTCCCGGGACACTGAAAGACCGGGGTACACGAAACTTGGTGGGCATGTAACCCCACATGGATAGCATGGAACCGTCGTTTTTCGTTTTGATCTGTAGCTCCCCCGCTGTACTGGACCCCCCGAAAGGAGGGTAGGGCAGACACAGTTTTCTGTGAATATCTTGAGAACCGTAGGGCCTAGGATGACCATTTTTTTCCGTATGTTTGCCTCCAGGGGTCATGTTAACCCATTCCATGTGCACACATGTGCATAAACAGATACACACGCACACACATGCATTCACAGTAATCATACGTATGACACATACTCACACAGTAGACATATGTACGCATGCATGCACATGCACAAATACACATACGCAGGCAAACACACAAGCACGTGCACGCACACACACCCACACACATAAACATAAACGTGTACACGCACACATGCACACAATTCAAGAATTTCTCAGAATTATGAACAGGCAAGATGGGGGTGGGGTTGTATAAAATTAATTTTACATGTGAAATCTATGAACTAATCATGTTTTGGTACTTGTTGTCTAGCAGATACCAATGAGAATTGAGTGTGGCTAATGCAATTTAGTGAGACAGTTAGAATCATATAGGCCTTTCAGCGTGATTTATTTTTGTGGAAAAAATGTGCTGGACTGGGCGGCGGTCATATTTTGTACTGCTCTGCGGTACATCTAGTTATAATGTGTGTGACATACTTTATAATCAGTAACCATACAGTGGTGCCTTTGGTCTGACCTTCGGTCTAAGGTTGAGAACCTCTGCTATAGAACACTGCTCGACTTCATCAATATCATCCAATACACAGTCATTCAGTTATGCAATGTGCAGGGCACAAATGCAATGTCGCTGCCAAAAAATAATATGGCTCTTACATCACAACGCATTAATGCCAAAATGGGCAAAAGTTAGCTGCTCTTTGCCCCTTTCATTGGTGCAATGACATCATTGATATCAATGGGCCTGAGTGACCCAGGTTTCCATCATTAATGCAGGTTCTTATCAGCCAGGATAATACATGTGTGATATTGCAAATCAGTAATGATTTTGAAATGAAATTCTGTTTTCTTTTTCTCAGTAGTATTCTACTGGTCCAGAGGATGCAGCGAACTGCCTTATATAAGAGCTAATGGATGACTAAATCAATAATGTGGAGGAAAAAGTATTTAGAATAATCCAATTCTGAGCAGCACAATGGGAGAAAGGAGGCTGTAAAGCTAGCAACAAAGGCAGGAATTTCCCCACACCACATGGTAGAGGTTTCAGTTGGTCCTTTCATCCAAAGAGGATACATCTTTTTTTCACATTAACGAAATACAGCTTACTTGAGAAGTTGGCAGAGTGCTTCGTGAAGGCAGAGGACAAAAGCCTGAGACATCGCAATCATATCTGTTCATAAAATAGCCCTCTGCAAGCTTACACTGCCCTGTTTCATAACATCCATCAGAGAAAATTATGACATAAAAGTTGACACTCTAAAAGTAGGTTCCATTTGATATGTAAGTAAATCCTACATGACCACTGACATATTTACTTATTAATATTGTTAATAAGTATAATATATAATATAAGTTATCATTCCAACATTTGTCAAGATCATAATTTCTAATTTTGTTATCAATATTTCAATCATTATGACACTAAGGCATTTTGGTAAACATTGTATATTTAGATAAACATTTTGGTTTAAAGCGTAAGCAAATATACACATTAACATAAAAATGTTGTACCATTGACAAAAATCAGTGGCCTGCCATGCATCCATGGCAGATGATCCTGTTTTATTTCGTTTGTGACGTTTCCACCCGTGCGGCTCTTCCTCAGACTAAAAGTTGCAGCTAGACGTGGCAAACCTTGATACTGGTTGGTGATATGTCAAATTGTCATGAAAAGCCCATTAGAAACAGCTGTTATAAATCATTTTAAAGTGTACTCAACCCACCTGTCATAAAGGGCCTGTTAGCAAAGCTTTTAAAGTGTTACCTAAAAGTTTGTATATAAAAAAGTTGCAATTGCTTTGTTTAAAATCAAACAAAAATGTGTTGGATTCTTTATTTCATTGAAGAAGATTTTAAAACCAAATGTCATCATGTCTCCATGGCATTGCAGTTTGATTGACACAGTCTAATTGGTGTTGAAGAAGCCTTCAGGATATTACCCAGAACAATCTCACTGATCGAAAACACACAGAGCTACAATACAAGAGCGACAGTAACCCATGTACGGGTGTTTCTCTTGAGACGTTTGTATGACAAATAACAAAGGACATCTGACTCATCTCCGTTACCCTGGGAAGTATGATTTTAACGAGCTTGTAATGGAAGGCGATGTCCTTAGCCAATACCTTGAGGTGGAAATGTTTTAGGGCTGATGCATGAACTCTCTTTCAGAGACGCATGGACTTTTCATCTGGCAACTATCTGTCATGTTTTAATTAGATGACACAGAATGACTGTGCTCAGTTCACGCCTGGCCCCCAGGGCTGTAGATTACAGATAGCTAAATTCTGTGGAGTGACTCGATCTTCACCGATAGGGATATCCTTGTGCGTCCCTCCTCTCCTTGACCCCATGTGCTCTCCATCAGCAGGTAGAGACCTAAGTGGAGCTGTGCTCTGCGCCCACAGGTCTGTCACTCTTTCGTTTCTCCTCCTCCACTGGGGTGAAAGTTAATCATTTCACAATTTCACCTGCGTTGCCAATCAATTATGACTCTGTGCTTCATCATATTATCACAATGGCATGTCGCCCCCAGGGACTCTCACTGTAGGTTTGGTTTTAGTCTGATTACCGGGCTATTCCTTCAGTGTCAGGCTACAGGATAGCATTGTGATGAATGGCAAGACACTGCAAAAGGATCTGCCCCCCACCACCACCACCACCACACACACACACACACACACACACATGTAGTGTTAGCCTACTGTAGGTTTATGTACAGTATTTATTTATTCAAATCAGGGAGGCATGAGATGGTGTGTTTGCTCTTTGATTAGGTTTGTATGACGAAACACTCGTCGTGTCATTTTTATTACGACTGCGTGTCATGCTAATTAGCGGCCTGTTTGCACGGCTTGTCGTAGTCGACGCTGTAACATCGTAGTGCTGCATCACTGCTCCCTGGTTCCACGAAGCTGTTTTATCTACACCACGCATTTTTATCTGCAGACAGGAAGTTTCGTCTCTGCATACATGAATAGGTGAACAAAGCCGGTGGGCCTAGGTTTACTCCCTGGTATCCTACAGTAGACTCATGAAGGCTGGAAAACAGGCAGGCCATAAACTCTTCTTAAGGTTTTTTTTTTTTTTTCATTTCATTTGCATCCCTCTTAGCGCTGACATAATGCAGTAGCAGCACACCTGCATGGACAGTGCAACACAACCATGGGACTGATCGATACATCAAAGTAAGTGCAAAGTAAGTAAGAAGAGGCTGAGGCTCGGAGTGGTCCAAGAGAGCCATGTTTGAAGATGCCTCTTCATGTAATTGTGTATACCTACTAACCTCCCTACACGTGAGTCACATGCCCCGGCACAAGTGACTGAGCCTTTTGAATGTTAACTAGTTGGGACGTGGCTCACAGAAGGGGTAACAAGCAGGTGGCATAGATTAGATACAGATGAAAGTGCCTCCGCAGCCTCTGATGTGAACGTTTTCCTACACGTGACAGGAACAGGAGTGACACACCCAATTGTTTTGTGGTTTAGACATCCTGTACATTCTTTGGAAAACCTTGTGCCCAGCCTGTAATTTTCTGTATTCTGTCTGTATTCCGCAGTTTGTGTTTATACATATTTGATCTAAGAATTTATTGACATATTTATTGACTTGATGGTGCATTACCCTGATGACCACACAAATGTCTTCAAACACCATCAATAAACCGAGATAATGTCAGCTTGAACTAAAATGGCTTTCCTCTCTCTCTCTCTCTTTCTCTCTCTTTCTCTCTCTCTCTCTCTCTAAGTAATTCTGCTCCACTGCTTTCACCATATGAATTTTGTCTAGCAGATGGTAGAACTTGCTGATGACACACAAGCGTGGTGTTAAGCTAATTGTCTTTGTTTTTGATGATGACATTCACCAGTCAATAAAACAAAGCCTCGCTGTTCTGACACAGCTTTGTGTGGATGCACTGAAAAACCTAACGCTTTAGAATAACATGTGCTTATTAGGTATTAACAGTGCATAATAAGCAGTTAACAATTCATTACTAACAGTTAGTTAACTGGTGTTATCCTTTTATAACATTCACTAACTGTTAACATGCAGCTTGTAAGTGTTAATAAGCATCCTTTTAAGTTACTTACAAGCATATTTGTTAACAGTTGTAAGTGTTAACAAGAAGCTTGTTAATGCTTGTTAATGGTGTATAAGACTAGATGTACCGCAGAGCGGTACAAAATATGACCGCCGCCCAGTCCAGCACATTTTTTCCACAAAAAAAAATCACGCTGAAAGGCCTATATGATTCTAACTGTCTCACTAAATTGCATTATCCACACTCAATTCTCACTGGTATCTGCTAGACAACAAGTACCAAAACATGATTAGTTCATAGATTTCACATGTAAAATTAATTTTATACAACCCCACCTCCATCTTGCCTGTTCATAATTCTGAGAAATTCTTGATTGTTTGTGTTATGTTTATGTTATGTGTGTGTGTGTGTGAGTGTGTGTGTGTGTGTGTGTGTGTGTGTGTGCCTGCGTATGTGCCCGTACATATGTCTACTGTGTGAGTATGTGTCATACGTATGATTACTGTGAATGTATGTGTGTGTGTGTGTGTGTGTGTGTGTATCTGTTTGTGCACATGTGTGCACATGAAATGGGTTAACATGACCCCTGGAGGCAAACATACGGAAAAAAATGGTCATCCTAGGCCCTACAGTTGTCAAGATATTCACAGAGAACTGTGTCTGCCCTACCCTCCTTTCGGGGGGTCCAGTCCAGCGGGGGGGCTACAGATCAAAACGAAAAATGACGGTTCCATGCTATCCATGTGGGGGTACATACCCACCAAGTTTTGTGTACCCCGGTCTTTCAGTGTCCCGGGAATCCTTGTTGGTGTACGTCACTAAATGTACACATAAATAATTTTATTGTAAGGCCCCCCATGAACGAACGCTTCGCGGCGGTCATAATAAAGAGGTGGATAACTAATACGCTTATAAGACCTTTCTTACCTATTTGTAATAAATTTTGCAGCCCCCCAGTCTAAAGCGAGGACCATGTAGCCTATAGTTCCACAAGTCCAACCTTCTATCTCTCTATATATACTGTATCTATCTATCTAGCTTGGTTTAGCTGTGAGAAATGCACCTTCAAAAGTACTGCAGTGAGCAGGAATCGAACCCCGGTCTCTGCCAGAAAGCAAGTAACGATACTGAACTGTTTTAAACAACTTCAGATGGTAAAATCTCTGTCTGATATTTTTTCTTCTAAATATTTTTTTTTTCTATCAAGTCTCTTTGTTTAGTTTCATTAAGTTCATGTTAGTTGCAATGAAAAGGTTGTTAGTCAGTTAATGAAATACTGAAACATTGATGATTAAAAACAGAATTCAAAATGGAACAATGAATAAACAGGGGGGAGCTGTTGCACAAGAAGCTGTGATGCCCACCCAAACCACATTGGGGTCCAAGTATCTATGGGGATCCAGCTTTAAATCTGCCACCCGGTCATTTCCTGACAACCCACCCACCCACACACACACACTCACTTACTGTGACTCTACACTGTCCTATTTCAATAAAGTAATAATTGGGGCTTGACCTGTTAGTCAAGTCTCAGCATCTGCTAGGCCCACAATCCCAATTAGACACATCTGGATAATGACGTATGTAGATCAACTCCAGCAACTAAACCAAAATAATGCTGTAAAACTACAGTTACCATGTTACTGTCATTGTGGTGCCAAGTGTAGTCATGCCTACTTTGGGGCTTACATCTCCCACGGTGACAAACTACGGCAAAAATGTATAATTGACGCAAATAATATGTTTGTAAAATTGCAAAAGCAGACGGTGAAAGTATTGTCCACCTTATTATGACCGCCGCGCAGCGAAGCGGCGGTCATATAGGTTTAGTCAGATTTTTTTTTCTTTTCTTCTTCGCATGCCCAAATTTCCGTCAATGAGTCCCGGGACACTGAAAGACCGGGGTACACGAAACTTGGTGGGCATGTAACCCCACATGGATAGCATGGAACCATCGTTTTTCGTTTTGATCTGTAGCCCATGAAATTGGTTAACATGACCCCTGGAGGCAAACATACGGAAAAAAATGGTCATCCTAGGCCCTACAGTTCTCAAGATATTCACAGAGAACTGTGTCTGCCCTACCCTCCTTTCGGGGGGTCCAGTCCAGCGGGGGGGGCTACAGATCAAAACGAAAAATGACGGTTCCATGCTATCCATGTGGGGGTACATGCCCACCAAGTTTTGTGTACCCCGGTCTTTCAGTGTCCCGGGAATCATTGACGGAAATTTGGGCATGCGAAAAAAGAAAAAAAAGAACAAATAAAAAAAATCTGACTAAACCTATATGACCGCCGCTTCGCTGCGCGGCGGTCATAATTAGAAGAAGTGTCGTGGCACACTCAGAACTTCAACTCAACTCAAAACGTTGGTCTAATAAATAATTGCATATTGAAGTTCTGAGTGTGCCACGACACTTTTTTATTTAGTGTGTCAAAAAAAAATTACGGGCACGGTGTCGGTATTGTGTGTACCGCAGAATCTTCCCATTTCAACAGACAGGATCATTAATTACAATGCTGAATTTGACACAAGCACAGCATCTTTTGCTGGATGACCAAGGGTCAAGTTGAAGTCGTAGACAAAGATGCTCAAAGAGAGTGAGTTATGAAACTTAATCGTGATTTTGCTTGAGTAACATCCTATGCATTTTTGAATTACTCAGGTCACAAAGAAGGAACTTTCTCCCTGGTGCACCATATCAGGCTTAGCGGCTTGAGTTAGATCGGCACCAAAATGATAAGGGATTCCACTTTGGCCTACTGTATGCTACACCTTTCCACCAACATGCTACTTTCAAGTCATTAGTTTCCTTGTATGGTTGCAGACACAAACAAACAAACAGTACCAAAAACATAATCTTGATGGAAATAGCCGTGTTATTCTTATGTCAGCTTTTGTTTTTGTTTGCTAGTGCTTTTACATGTGTGTCTTCACTTGCTGTATGGAAGATGGTAAAAGTGAAATGCTCCAGATAAAAGCTCTTGGCCTCATTAGCAGTGGGTGCAGCTGCAGTGGACAGTGGGCAGTGAAGAAGAGTTTAAAAGGCGCTCATATACAATGGACTCCCTCCCTCCAGAAAGTTTCTTCTTCACCTCATCAAAAAAGGCCACTTCCATCCCTCCAATACCAGTTCTCCATAATTCAGCTCTTGTAGATTCACAGATCCACACACATTTTGTAATATTCAGGGTGTTTCGATCAAACAGGATTACAGGAGCTCAGATAACTGTGTCCTGGTGTGAGGTGTCCTCGGG
Source organism: Alosa pseudoharengus (assembly GCF_046254945.1). Lineage (NCBI taxonomy): Eukaryota > Metazoa > Chordata > Actinopteri > Clupeiformes > Clupeidae > Alosa > Alosa pseudoharengus. Next base: position 33,835,809 of record NW_027468565.1, on the reverse strand, counting down.
CTCGTCTGGCTCCAGGTGGGTCGCAGTGGTGGTGTCTCTTTGAACCTGGTTGGGCACTGCCTGCTCCTGGCTTGCCCTGGTTGCACTGCCATGCAGTGCCGACACGCCCCGTGTGGTGGTGAATTGTAAACAGTCCTCTCGCTGAGGCTGAAGGTTCAGTGTGGGCCTGTGGGTGAGGGAGACCATGGCTACATAATTGGGTTGCCAACATTTTCAATGTGAAACTCTTGGTTTTTGGCACGCAATTTCTGCCAGACACACTAGCACAGTTTGCGCTGCTTCTGTTTATGCAAGTTCGGTATTAGCGCACATTGTGCTTCCTCATTGTGCGCAGTATTTATCAAAACAGCAGCTCTGGTAACTAACCTTTCTCCGCCCTCTACCGCAATTTACGAGCATTTACAACTGAATGGCATACTTCAATCACAAGAACAATTAAGTCCTGGATACAGGCGCAAACGGCTTGATAAATCTAGCCCACACTGTCATGCCACAATTCTCAACAATGCACCACTGCTATTCTCTATGAGCTGAATGCTTCATTTGGGGCTACTACAAGTAAGTGCCTCTTAGTCATTAATTTCTATTCAAATTATATTCCATAATTGATATCATATTATGGAGTATTAGCCTATGTTCTAGATTTGACTGTATAATGTGATGTGACATTTGCAATGTCAGTTAAATTATTCATAGCTTTTGAACTTTCCACACCACCAGAATATACTTCTGAATTGTTCGGAATTCTATTTTAAGGTCTCAGTGGCAGTAGGCAGAAGATAGTTCCAAACTAAAAATGCATCATATTATGTGAGTAATCTACATTCAAGCCTGGTATGTCTTAAACTGTATTACAAAGACAGCCACTTCATGACCTTTTAATACAAGTGCTTCACAATTAGCTGGTTGCCAGTGAAATCCATAAGCTCTGATTGAGAACATGGCAGTTTTAAACATGGCAAGAATCCTCCGCTGTTAGCCAGGGCTTTATGCTCCTGACAGCTGCGTTGAACCCTCCATGCCTCCCATTCAGATCCTCAGCAAGTGGTTCAATTGCCCATCTGTCAATACTATTTAATGTCCTCTGAAGTGATTCCTCCACTCGATTCTTCTATTTGCTGTTAAACATTCTCCATGCTCATCCATCACATTTCATCCTCACTTTTTTTCGCCGACGTGTCTGAGCTGCAAACGAGCTCAGGCTGTTCTCCTACTCTAGCAGACCGCCTCCTCTGACCTGAAAGTCCTTTCACTCTGGAAAGTTGTAAATACTGTCAGGAAACTACATGAAAATGTTTCATTGTATCCACCTTTTTCCTTAAACCGGAAATATGTCCCGTTTTGATCTTCCGTCCATTCTGTTTACTTTTAACTTAGTGCAGTCTCAGCAGGCTAACTAGAATATGCTTCATTTCGAAATGTTGACAATTCTGTACTCAATATGGATATTCTATATAATATGACTGACAGAAAAATATAAAAGTTTGCTTTTACATGGCTTAAGCACACATCATTGTTGGCTGGAGAATATTGTGGATAGAATTAGTTTAGAAATGTTACTTTACTGTTGTAAATAGCAAACTTCTTGTGATTTGCCCCTCCTTTACACAATGAAAATGCTTTTGTTGTGGAGGTGAAAGATTAACAGGCAAAAACCTTCAAAGAGCTATATCTTTTGACAAGGTAATGAAAATGCTATAGTAGTAGATGTTTCACGATTCTCGCAAGATTTGTCAGGCCGTTATTGAAGTTCCATGGCTGGTTTTCTCAGTAACGACACGCTATGTCTATGCGGTATAGCTACAGGTATGCTAGGTGAACGATTACAAGTTTGTTTAATATCAAATTGGCTTCATAAAGGTTACATTAAGGTGAAAATCTTGCCTACCTCTAAAAAAAATACAAAAATAAAAATATTCTAACAAACACACATGTGAATGTGCAAGTGAAGAGTTCAGATGCAAACCCTCTAAATCTGTCTGACCACTTTTCTTTTCAATTATTTTTTTATCAGGCTTCTAGTCGATATTTCAGGCTATCAGGCTCCAAATCAATATTTCAGGCCAGGAAGAAAATTGTATTTAGCGGGTTTTGAAGCAAAATTATTTGATTAAAGTATACTAATTTGAAGTATACTAATTTGTATTTTAGTATATTTAGTATATTCTTTATCTTCTACTGTCCTTATTTCTTAGTTTTGTTTTTTATATTACATACTTTTAATTACTTTTTTCTGCTGTTAGTGAATGTGTGTGTGATGTCTGTATGCTACTGAGACCTTGAATTTCCCCTGGGGATCAATAAAGTATCTATCTATCTATCTATCTATCTATCTACTATGTACTATGTGTGGAGAGCATTCACTCACCATCCTTATCTGATTTTTGACACCATGCCGTAAACATAAAACATAACAAGCAATTGTATTTATTTGTATAAACTGATCTGTACAGGGCTCACTGTTTATATATATATATATATTCTCCCATGACTCCATAGCAGATAAATAGATCAAACATCATTATGCTGAGATTATTTAAAGAACAACCTTATCAGTAGATAATGAGGACAAATTCTCCCTAAGTTTCCTTTTGGGGCAGCCGTAGCCTACTGGTTAGCACTTCAGACCTGTAACCGGAGGGTTGCTGGTTCGAACCCCGATTAGTAGGCACGGCAGAAGTGCCCTTGAGCAAGGCACCTTACCCCTCACTGCTCCCCGAGCACCGCTGTTGATGCAGGCAGCTCACTGCGCCAGGATTAGTGTGTGCTTCACCTCACTGTGAAGAGACCAAATTTCCCTCACGGGATCAAAAGAGTATATATACTTATACTTATACTTAAGTCTCTCTGACTAAAAAAACCCCTCTGCAGCTTTAATAGTAAGATAGGCTGATATGGTGTTTTACTTTATGTACCTTGTGCTTATATTATCTGCAAAGGTGGCTTAAAGATGCAGTGACTGTGTCTCTACATAGTTTTGTTCCTCCATTGCAGTTTTTCAAAATTTTCCAAAATTTTCCAAAATTAGCTCTGTCAACCAACCAAGGCCTAAAAATAACACTAATTTAACCTATTGGCCTGTTCATTATCTACCAGACAGCCAAGTGTGCTCTGAGCATAATTGTGCGCAATGGTGGACGTCACATCATCCAGGTGGGCGTATAGCACCATAATGGTGGGTGTGGAGATAGCTCCCATATGATTTATGTGTGAGACTTTGGCTATCTGATAAGGTGCTATATCATCCATTCATTAGCATGGAGTGTTATGGAGCACCTTTGGTCTGCTATGTCACATGGCTGACTTGGCTGTACTTCTCATTGACCTTCAGATCAGCCACACCAAGAAGTAATATTCTAGTAATGTGATATTACAGATACCAACAAAGGCAAGCATCATTGACCATAATATTAATCTTAAAATAAAGTTTGTGCATGTTTTTTTTGTGTGTGTGTGTTTCTGTTTGCCTGTCTGTGGATAGATACCCTCTGAGGAGAAGGCATCACACATGACAATAGCTGTGGTATTAATCGGTAAGTGTGTATGTGTGAGTCTGTGTCATGACACCTTGTAGCTGAGCTAGGTAACACGTGCACTGCCATACTCACCCATCATACTAACTGCCATCATCAACACAGCTGCTTTATTAGCCTGAACAGACAATAGGCTTCAATTCAAATCACTTCCAACAGCACAACAGCAGCCCTGACAGCCGTGGCGCTTTTAAAGCCCAATGTGCCTGTGTGTGCTGGGCCCAGCCGAAAGGCCGAACAGCAGGCTGGGAGCGCGGCCAGAGTCCTCGGCAGCTCGCACAGGGGGGATAAGGAGAGCTAGCCAGGCGCACGCCCGCCGGCGGTGGTGGTGGCCGACCGGGTGAGTCGAGTAGGGTGGGTGAGTAAAGGGTGGCGCAGGCCAAGCCAGTGCTCAGCTGCAGTAGTGCCCCTGCCAGTGGCCGGCAGAGCCCGAGAGGGAGGGGTGGAAGAATGAACGAACGAACGAACCATCCATCATTCATGAGAAGGGCTGACAGACTGACAGAAGAAGGGGGTAGGATGTTCTCTAAATAATTAATGACAGCCAATCAAGGCCTTTTATGCTGATCCCTGAAGCAAATGCAACACTGGCTCGCCTGTTAATGGCGGGGTAGGGCTTGATATTTCAGTGTCCTTTTTACATTGCCATTACTGCAGTATCTGCAGTGTACCAAACTACTTAACAATGTGTATGAGGACAGAGGTCCTGATGTGGTAGTGCTGGCATGTGTAACAACACTCAGCTCCCGAGTAGTACAGTGTATACATTTCCAATTACTCAGCCTATAACACTATATACTGTAGTTACAATGTAATAAAGGTATTGTATTATACACTTGTTTCTGTATTGTGTATCATATATGTGTGTTATAAACCCCATTCACTACATGCCCAGTAGATCAGGATTTAACACTGTGGCATCTTGCAGCACACATGCTTTACAGTGATGTAAGTTGCTCTGGAAGTTTGAATGACTCGTGGTACAGCATGACTGGGCAGAGATAGCATACACAAACTGTCAAATATGATACATTTTTAGCATTAGAATGAAAAAATCCAACCACTTTAAGGAATGTTTTTTGTTTTGTTTTGCTATTTAATAAAGGGGCAATTTAAAAGAATAAAACTGCATAGCACACACAATGTATTGACATTATTAAATGTCAAAATGGGAAGATATTTGTACAGTACTTATTAAGTGGTGACAGACAATGACAAAATCCAAATTACAATCTAATTAGAAAGTGAAGGGTCAATATGAATTCACAGAATGACTAATGGGGGTCAAGGCACTTCTCACCTTTCCCCGCGCCCTGAACTTTACAGGCCAAATACCTTTCACCCCGACCAGCCAAAGATGTCCAGCTGGATGTCCCACCTCTGGGAAATTTCTTGTCCTCCACATGTCACGGAGTGTTTTTGATCCATGGGGTCCTGCTGAGGGCATCCAGTGGGTCTCAGCTCAAGGCTGCCCATCAGGGCTTAATGTTCTCAGACACTTTAGCATGAAGACACCAAGTCATTAAGATGAGAAAATATTGTCTATAACTGTGTGTGTGTGTAGTGTATATGGCTTTAAAAGTTTCTAATAACTAATTTAACATAACATATTTATATATTTTACTCTGCCGTTGTAAATAGCCTACTTCTCGTGGCTTGTTCCCGCTGTACACAATGAAAATGCTTTTGTTGTGCAGGCAACAGGCAAAAATAATGTTTTACGATTCTCGCGAGATGTCTTCGGGTTGAATATTCTTGAAGTTGCAAGGCTAGTTCTCTCATTAGCACCTCGCTACGGCTATGCTATATGGCTATGCTAGGAGAATGATTCCCCTATTACAAGTTTAGTTACCATCAAGTTGGCTTTGTAAATGTTATATTAAGGTGAAAATCTTGTACCTACAGTATAAGCCCTGTCTAAAGCAATTGTCGTTGGGTTGGTTGCTTGGCTCGTACAAAATAGTGGCCACAGCACTTTGTTAACTGCAGTGGCAAAGCAGTGTTGCACAGCACAAGCCACTGGAAATATTGAGCTTGAGAGTGTTGTGGTGCCATCGTTCCGTTGCATCTGAAGGCCCCATCAAAGGCTCTCTGTTGTCCTTGTGCTTCCTTCTCTCACTCCCATTCTCTCAGCTCAGAGTCACCCAGCTGTGCAAAGCCATGACTCAGGCGTCCAGAGCAGTGGGCCCCGGGATTAAACCACTCATGACATGGAATTAAATGCATAAATCTTTTAACTTTTTTATTAAAAGACTGTTCCACACCTGGGACACACTTTCTTTTCTAATTTTATAAAACACAAGCAGGTGGAGTGTCTTTTTTCGCCACTCCAGTCCAGACTTTTATTTATTTAATTGTGCCTCTGTTTTAGAGCGCAGCAATAGAATCACTTAGCCTTTTGTTCCTAACCCATTACCCACTCCCTCCACCATCTGCTCTCCCTCACTTCCTTAGTATTTCACCCACAGCCTGCCGTACTGCAGAACCAGAGAGACAAAGAGAGAGAGAGACAGAGGGAGAGAGAAAGAGAGAGAGAGAGACAGAGCAAAAGAGAAATTGATAAAACATGAGTGTATTAATACATAATGTTAAACATCCCTTTGGCATTATCTTTTATTTTGTTTTCACATATTGCTTGGTTTCTGTTCCACACAATGTTGAGTCTCCTAGGGTGGCTGCTTCAATCAATGCTCAGTTTCAGCTCTAAGCCAAATTTGTCTATTGCCTATCTATTAGTCTATTGCCATTGTGTTATAACTGAATGCTAGTAGGGTATGTCTAGCAAAAATTGGCTGTATTTGAATGTCTGCTCATGGGATATCCTTTAATCATACTTACACTGCTGCTTGTCTTTAGTGGTGGTTATTGTGCAGAGTCCCTATACCAGGGGTCTCCAACCTTTTTGGGAATGAGGGCTACCCGAAGACCCGAAATCATATGGAGGGCTACTCATTTCAAACAAACAGGCCCTCACCCCTTTTTTGCGAGGGCAGTCCTCCTAAATAATAGGCCTATGTGATTTTTACTTTTAAATTATCAATATTGTATAGGCCTATAAGTCTTTATATATTAAGCAACTGTATTTTCATCTGATTCTTCAATACTTTAATATCAATATGCAACACTACCAACATTTTTGTTCAGTTTGTTCATTTCAAAGTTTGCATGGGGAATCTAATCTTAATTTTTTCACAAAAAAAACAACAACAATCTTTTTGTGCAATTAATAATTTCACAATGGAGCGTGTTTTTAGAGCGTGATCTGCAGGCGACCTGTTGGCTTTTTTTTTTAGAAGGTGCGCTGGGGGCGCCTCGTAGCCGTTCCGCGGGCTACCTGGTGCCCGCGGGCACCGTGTTGGAGACCACTGCACAATACAGTATATGCACTGTATCCTGTAGGTAGTCAGGTTCAGATAGAGCTGACTCAAAAAATCCATAATCTGACATATTAACTTGATAGCTTTTAGTTTCACTTTACGTAGAACATGTTAACACAGCACATACACTCAGACCACTGGCGCAGGGGAGAGCTACGTGCTGGCCACCCACTGGTCAAAGCCCGGCCACCCTGCTTGACCCCTCACCCCCGCCAGCTCCGTTGAGTGAAAAGTAAAAAAACAAAAAAAGATTGCTGCCACACTTTGCAAAGCAGGGACTGAACCTCACTGCACTACACTCACTGATCTACGACCATTGGCCCAGTCATGTAGTGTAGCCTACGACTCTGATCCAATCTCGAGGAGAGCTGTGCGTGCAGGCTGCAGCGGGACAATTCAAAGTGGCCATCTGTTAAAAGCACTTGACAGTAGACTACAACTTATCCTCGGTAACAACAGGTGAGTCGATGAAAGTTGGAACATCAATGTTAATAAGATGTTGGAATATGTGTCACGACTCATGGCAAAGTAAGCTGCGTTGGGCTGTCCTTGTGAGGTAAATAGTATTGATGCACACAGGGCTGATAAAAATAAGCTTGAACTTATGTTTATTTGACATGTGGACCATATTTCAAATACCCACCATGCCATTTACATTTACATAAAGATTATGTTAATTCTCTACTTTCTTCAACATCACAGTTGTAACATTACAGAATGTCCTTGTGTGCTCCAGTTTTCTGCCTAAGAGAAAATATTGTTAATATAATGTGTTGAAGTGCTTTTCAGAATTTCAGGATGAAAATGACTGAAAGGTGTTTTGTGCCAACAAATGGTATTTTTTAACTTTTTGCAATTGTCAAGGTTCTCCTATGGCTAATCATTAATAACAACCTATATTTATCCAATTTAACCAAAAGCAAAAGAGCTTGATCAGCTGGAGACTTCGCTCACTGCCATGCACAACTGAAAGGCTGAGGAAGTCATTTGTCCCCAGGGCCATTGAACTGTTCAATGCTTCACTAAAGGGAAGAGGAGAGATAGACTTCTCTTCTTAGTCTGTCTGCCTCTCCACCTTATCCATGTTTGAGTACTGACTGCCCACTACTGCTTTACTACTGTTTTTCTACTGTTTTACTAATGTCCACAGCCTAATGTTTTTACTACTGTTTTACTGCTATCATGCTATATATATAGCACACATGACCAATGACTTCTGCTACAATACTGAATGGCTGTATACTGCTACAATTCTGCTACAATACTGAATAGTGAATGGCTGTAACCCTATTACCTCAACCTGTTCTTGCACTGACATAGTTTTTTATATTGGTAGACAAAGGAGGGTTCTCCGCGCTTCTGTCAAACAATCCGGTGCAACCAGGCCAGCAGATATTTCAAAGAGAAGGAGAGACGCCGGTGCAGCTCAGATGTCTTCTTAATTTTCAATTTATTTGATACAAGGTGCAGAACATAAGACTAACGTTTCGATGTAGTCACATCTTCATCAGAGTCCTGGGAGGGAGCAAGGACTCTGATGAAGATGTGACTACATCGAAACGTTAGTCTTACCCTATATAGTATATTTAGTATTAGTTTTGTTATTTTTCTTATCTTCTACTGTCTCTATTGTACAGTAGAGTTTGGTTATATGTTTATACTCATACTTATATTTACCATTTCTGCTGTAAGAGCATGTTGTGTGTGAGCATGAATTTCCCCTTATAGGGATCAATAAAGTATCTATCTATCTATCAATCTATCTACCTATCTATCTATCTATCTATCTATCTATCTATCTATCTATCTATCTAACCACACACCAAATTTAGTGGGCTATCATGATTCAGTGATAGAATCATGATAATTCAAAATAATTGAAGCTTATTTTAACTGGCTATTAATTGATATCAACAATCTTGACACAGGACCTATAATAAACTGCCGAATAAAATAAACTGACACTACTGCATTGTTTCCAATGTATTTCATGATCCCCATACAACCCACCTGTAGACTAAACTGCCATACATCCAAATATTTGTTGGACTAAAGAGAATTGAGTCTGCTACAATTATTTAACTAAAGGATGCCCTGGAGGTTTCAAATAGGCTAAGCTTTCAAAAAGGGCAATCTTATTCTTCTTTAAACACAGCTAGGCTAATATACAAATGAATATGCAAAAAAAGCAGGGAAGGCATCATTATCTCTTTAATAATACTCATGGTTAGTGGTTGGGTTAAGAAATAGCATTGGACGTGTTTAGGTTGTCTGTGAATGGACCTGTGCATCAGTGTTGGCTTTACACAATCACTTGGCGTCATTAAAATGGCTATCCTAATCTTCAAAACATTTTAAGAAGTTTTCATATAGTAGTTTTGGTTCCCAAGTGCCACCCCAATAACAAGTCTGGACCCAGCTGCCCCCCCCCCCCTATAAAATAATCCTGGCTCTGCCCCGGCACTGGTGTCTGAAACACCTCATCCTATCATCACAAAGACAACTCTAAAAGGAAGTATAGTGCACTTTGAGCATGCTGATGGTGGTATAAATTGTTTTTTTAGATTTTAGAGTTAGAGTTTTAGATTAGAGTTTAGATAAATTATACAGAAATGCAACTCACATACTAATACGTGACAGAAACTAGAATATAAAAGTCAGCAGGTAAGGCATGACAAAAAAATTTCAATGTTAATGCAGAGACATTGTTTTGTGGTATATGTTGGAGGTTGGAGGAAGATCTATTGCTCTTTGCCAGCTCAGTCATACCTAGCTGAAGTGGCAAACCTGGGAGAAGAAATGAGATAGCTATTGCTAATACCTCAGAGGGGAGATTTCAAAGGAAGCCACAGTATGTCAATACAAACTAACTCAAATGGGGGGAAATAGCTGGCTTTGCCTCCTGAGACCCAGGAAGGGGCTTAAACCGTGATGTGCCAACATCTTTTATAAACCATCTCTTATTAGCAGTAAGTGGGCCCTTCTCTACATTTCAATAAAGCAGCATAGATCAATAAATGTCAGCAATGCTGGCGGCATCTTATATTAAAATGGATCTTCCTCAGCCAGCGGGAAGAACTCCCCCGTCAGCAAAGTGTGTGCGGACATTTTCTCCGTTCTACATTGTCTGGTGCATTTGACAGACAAATATGTTGTTGTCTGCTTTTGCCAGGGATGCATTATTTTTCTGGCATGAACTTGAAATGATGCTCATATAAATCTTATGAGAAAGCTTTCTTGCCCCCTGAGCTACATGTTCAGGGCTGACTACAGATTCACCTTTTTATCTTAGTCAGTAAAGAACAGGCACCAGCATAACGTGGAGAAGAATTTATCCTCACTCTGCTAAGTTGAAGACTTTCATATAACTTCCTCTACCGTGGGGTGCAGAGTGCACACATCAATATTAGATGCTATAATCACACCGTTTTTTTCTGACTGCACGAGACTACTGAATTACTGAATGAACAGCTGGATTACTAGAAATCATGCTGAATTATTATTAATATTATTATTGGAATTTTCACCATATTATTTTGTTATTTTAGTTCATAGGTCAGGCCCAAATGTCATTGTAGGACAGGTCTGTGGTTTTAAGAGTATGAGTATTGGACCACCATGACTTTCTCCAGCAGCTTATTATGTATAATCAATTGCTGTATAATATTTTCTGCCTGTTAGATGTTAATGCCAGCAGAAGTATGTAGTACTCGTACCACCAATATCAGCCCCATTTCATGTTATTACTTGCTGTTTTTTTATAAGAAATTGTTTGCATATCTTTTTTCAGACATTTTAATGTATTCACAAAATGTCAGTGTTTTAATGTTCCCAGTGTCCTCTCTTTCATTCAACCTTCCAGTAATCAGGATGTTTGGGCTATATTACACCATACAGTATGTCTCCCATGTGTTACATCTCATCAATATACTATCATAAATAAACAGTCTGGAGGTGACGATCTTGGCGATGCTGATTTTATGAGTGAGGAGATTCTGCTCAACTAAGAGGCCAGCACTGGATCAATGGCATTCATCAGAGTGAGTGAGCCGCAGTGGTTCTTTATAACCCCTTAGTCCCAACACACACACACACACACACACACACACACACACACATAAACACACACACACACACACACACACACACAAAGGCACACACACACATAAACACACACACACACACACACACACACACATGCACACACACACGCACACACACACACACACAAACACACACGCACGCACGCACACAAACACACACACACCCTTCAGAGTCTGGCAAGAAAGACAGGTCCACTAATGTTAACATTGCAAACAAATGTGATGCATTGAAACACCACCTCTGCCTTTTCTTATTATAATCTGCTTCATAGCTATAGCAAAGTCCTTTTAGGCAAGTCCCTTCACTCAGCGGCCATATTGCAATGCTTTTTGGGCACTCATCGGGCATCCTATTCGGCAGAAATGCGCGTGCGCAAGGCTTCACGACACCAACCTTGCTCCAGCGGCGAGTTCACAACACATGATTGGCACGATGTCGTCACAACACACCATATGATTGGCTCAATGTATTCACATCACACCACATGATTGGCTCAATGTATTCACATGTCGATGTTTTGCCGAGGAAGGGGTGGGATATTTGTAGACAACGGCCATATTGGCGTTACAAACTAACCCCATGCATTTCTATGGAGGATTTTTTGAGTGCTGTGTCTCCTCATTAGAAAGTCTCTGGCTATAGCTCTTTCTTTTCATTCTGGCCCAGCGATTAATTATAAAACCGTGACATATTTCTATATCAGCCTTTCATTTCAGTTATTCAAAAATCAATTATGGTCAAGATGTTATTGTATTATTTTGCCACTGTTTAAAGTAACTGTCAATAGACTATTCAGAGTTAAAAGGAAGCAACGCGCCTGATTAATTCAAAAGTCGTGATGAAATTGGATTAAATGCTCCATTAGCACACGATGAAGTGTTTTTTTGGTCAGTAAAAACATTGATCAAATACACACAATGACATCATCACTTTTCAACAGTGAGTAGAGCACTATTCAATGTAAAACAGGACATTTGATTTACCATTTTGTCAAAAATATTTCTCCTACATTTGAAATTATTAGATTAGTCTTCTAGCCCATTAACATGGATATTTACATTTACATATATTCATTTGGCAGATGTGTTTATCCAAAGCGACTTACAGCAATAGAATAACATTTAAGCTATTAACATTTGAACATTTTAACATTTAAGCTACAGAGCTACAGCTACAGTAAAAAAATAACAAAAGCTATAGTGCAGAGGAGACTATAGCCATATGCACAGTGCAGACTGGGTGTTGCTCTTCTTTGAAGTCTACATACCTAATAATTTCCACCTGTTATTGAGGTCCTTTTTCCTTGAGGTCCTTTTTCTTCAGAGGAAGAAACTGCTGGGTGAAAAGCCATTAAGGACCTTGTTTTAACCATGTGCCGTTCACAGATACAGCAACAGCAGGACTTATCACAATGTCACAATACCATTTGTGTATATGCTGCATTCATTCATGCATGCCTGGCACGAATAAATTGAATACAGAGAGATATCACTGTCGGGGTGTGTGATACAAATCATGACTTCTTAGCCAATCCTATCGCTTGTTTAATCCTAATGAACCCCTTGCTATGCATTGAGATCATAAAAAAAGCCACTGTGCTGGTGGGGATGCTTTCCTGACTTATAAATCAGGAAACAGGATATAGGGGCAACACTACAGCGTGCACACGGGGTGGGGTTGGAGTTAGTTCATAACACAAACATGGCAGTTAAAATTGTACAAATAGGCCTATGGTACAAATATGTTCTTTTAACGGTACTGCCCCAGCGATGAACCATTTTGTACCCTAGTGTGGCAAATGTACCCCAAGACAACATGAAACAGTACAAGCAATATTTTGAATTGCCAATGTTTTACTAAATTGTGTGCTCATTTTACTAAATTGAGAGCACAATTTAGTAAAATGAGTGCACTATTTAGTAAAATGAGTGCACTATTTAGTAAAACGTGCGCACAATTTAGTAAAATGAGTGCACATTTTCTGGATATACACCAAAAAGTGTCTTACAATGACCCCTCCAGGGTTCCGTAGCCAACCATTGATCTATGTAACATTTATGATTTATTTACAAATTATTTAGGTAAAGGATTATGAATAATTTATTTATTATTAGTCAACATTTGACACTATTACTCAATTGTTAGTTAATAATAAAAATCAACTAAACTATCAACTAAACATTAATAAACTTTAAACTTACAAGTTATAAGCTATTATAATGATTATTATAAAGTGCTACTGTTGAAATATTATGTGGCAGAAATGTTGTGTGGTTTAGTATCTATTTTATTTTTTAAACATTGTAGATCAGGGGTGGGCAAACTTTTTGGCTCAAGGGCCACATTGGGCCCCCCCCCCCCACACACACAGAAAAAAATAAATGTATTATAGCCTATAATTTAGTATGAAAAGTATTTGTTTTAAAATATGAATTGCTTAAAAATGCTGCTAATTTTATGCTGTTTGACAAATGTATAAATTGTGCACTGTAGCTTTAAGACAGTCGCTTTAATTCACATTTATTTGATCTTCTTCCTGCTCCGCTATGGCTATCGCTGTACTGGGCCCTCTCACAGTTTTTAAATGGTCAGTAGTGGGAATTACTACTGTTTCTTATAAGAAGGAGATATCAATTATCAACAATGACAAGCTGGAACCTGCGGCTCTCTCTCCCTCTTGTGAGTGCAGACGCGTTCCCAATTAAATGGATCGCATATAATGTTCACGTTAGATCTGCTGCAAAGGAGATAACTAAGAGTTAACTTAGTTTAACATGATGTTATCTCTATTTAACATGATGTTTTGACATTTACATAATGTTCTCTAAGGAGAGCGAAAAGCAGTTTAAAGCTAACCAACGTTGTCTCTATCGCAGGAAAAAAATAGCGAGCAGCCTGATAACCAAATGAAATGCTCGGCGGGCCGGATGAAAGTGCTTGGCGGGCCGGATCCGCGGGCCGCAGTTTGCCCACCCCTGTTGTAGATTGACGATTGATAGAATGGTTGTGGGCAGACTTGTTGTACAGTACATCTGAAACTCAGGTGGATATCATTATCAATTCTAATTGCATGAAATTATGTGGTGAGGGCATCATTCATGCCTGGAGTGTTCATAGCCTCCTACTCTCTGTGACATTGTATTCAAGCTGCTGTTTGGCTGGCAGATAAAGTCATTACTGTACACAGTGCATTAATTGCACAGTAATTTAGCACTTGAGGTTGCCCTCTGGGAATGGCTCCTCTCCTCTGGGACTCTGTGAGGTGAACACAGGCACCTGTACAGCAAGCTGTGGATTCCATAAATCTAATTTCTAAAACGCTGTGTCGAGGGACATATGTGGCAAGGATAGTTGCTCATAGGTGCAGCAAGGGCTGGTTATATGTGTGTGCAATGATGGTATGCTTGTGTTAGTATCTGTGTTTGACTCTGCGAGGATGTACACATATACATATATGTGGAATTACACTTTAGCTAGGTCCACCATTAAAGGGTTTCTTTTTCCTTGAGGCCCTGTGAATTGTTTTCGCCTGCCATATCTCTCTGATCATGGATGAGGGTCAATTTGTACAATCAGCCATCTAAGTGTCTCCCGGACACTTACCCCGCGAGTGACCACTGTAGCATCAATAGGGCTCACAATGCATTTACTTCAAGAAGACCCACCCCTTCCCTGACAAATCCCCCTGTGTAATGCAGAAGTGGAGGTGGACCTTGTCTGGGGAGCAGCAGTCGCCTGCCCTGGCCTGGGGAGAGGTGCTGGAACAGTGGACCCAGTGGCAGCACACAGCCCCCAGAGCAAGCCGCGGAGGACAGCATTATAATAAAGTGCTGAGGCGGGAGAAGGAGAGAGAGAAGGTTAATTCCTATTCAACCGCAGCAGAAGACAACACATATTACTGGGGGGACTCAGAGTGCAGGGGAGACAAATTGGATTCGAGCTCACATCTTTCAATAAGTCACTCTGCTGGTCTTTTCAGGGGCAACATAAATTGTCTGAGAACGCTGGGAGCAGGAAAGGCTGGAAGGCTCCCTATTCTCTTCCTCTCTCCTGTTTTACCCTGAGAGGAAAACAATCGTTCAGTGGAAAGTAAATTTGCACACACACACACACACACACACACACATACAGCTCACACATTTTTAACTCTTTAATTAAATGATTAAAATAACAGAATGATCATACCAATTGCCTTTTGAAATCACATTTTAATATGGACCCTTTCAACAAGGTAAACAAAAACAATGCTTGAACATTCTATTTGGGCCCCAATCTACTTCCTCTGCATTAAGATAACATATGGAATGTTAAAAAGGAAGTCTTGTGGGGCCAACTATGATGCTGATAATGAAAATTCCATGAAAGGGTCTTTAAGTGCAGAGGCTGTTTGCTCATGTTTCAACTGTGGTGTTAACGTTGAAGGCTCTTAGGTTGAGCTGGCAAATGTAGAGTACAACAGACCCACAAGGAGTTACTACAAATCAGAAACAGTGAGTTGTAATGTGCCTTAGAGCCAAAAACCCCACCCCACCCCATTCCACTCCACCACTCAACCACTCAGCCTAGAGGGACTCAGCCAGCACCTGTCCTCGCTGTCATTTGCTTGTTTCAAGACGAGTCACCTGAGATCCAGTGTCCCTGTTCCTCAGTCCACCAGAGCATTAATGTACACTGATCTAAATCTCTAAATCACTCAAATTTTCAATTGAGCCAAGTAATGCAGTGGCCGTGCTGTAATGTACATCTTGCATATTACATAACAATAATATCACAGTATCATACAAGGCGTTAACATTTTTAGCAATGAAAATGTCAAAACAAAAAGCCTTTTCTTTCTTTACTCTTTTACTAACATTCAATTAAGCCAAAACAACCTCTTGCATGTTGTTGACAAATATCTCCAGCTCCCTCATTCTTGTGTCAACCTTGACCTTTGACCTTTGGTTTGTAACTCATTTTGGCCTGAGGCGGCACTCCATCAGGATTTCTAAAATTGCTCTGACATGGGCTTCGCTGAGTGTTATTATGGAGAAGCCAGTCAGATCTGTCTGCCTGACGCTTGGGACGGGTCTATTGAATTTACTCTGACAGCCAGTGGAGGGAATACCTTCTCTTTGCTATTGCCTCTCTCTCTCTCTCTCTCTCTCTCTCTCTCTCTATATATATATATATATATATATATATATATATATATATATATATATATATATATATATATATATATATATATTCCCTCTCTCTATATTACTCTCCCTCTCTATCTCTCTCTCTCTCTCTCTCGATTATCTTTACCCAGTAATAGAAACGTTTCAAAATGTCTGCCACACAACAGAGATTGCAAGAAAAAAATAAATCCCCTATATTGGTTGACCACGACTTTTGAATCCACTTGTGAAGAAATTAGGCGACATATTGCCTTTCTTAAAGATACTTAATTAGTCTGAATGCAACCTAAAACCCAATAGACAAATACAACTGTACAACTGTAAATAATCATTAATCACAACTGAATAAACAGTTTGGATCAGAGGGGAAAGAGAATGGAAGAAAGATCCAAAAGTATGAGACCGAGGGCACAGGCCTTTTGCCCAGCTTACTCTGGGTCACCTGGGGTTGAGCAGAGAGCTATTAGGCTGATAAGTATGCACTAAGGTGAGTCAGTGAATTTATAACTATGCACAAAATTTAGATCACAGTGAAAGCTCTGTGTGTTTTTAAACATTAGTTTCTGAAGAAATGCTGTTTGACTTATAAATGGTGCATTGTCACTTTAAGAACATTGAGTCTTTACATTCTCATAATGCCCTTTTGTCAGGTCTTGTTTATAAGCCTTGCTTGTTTGAGCTATATTGATGTAATAATATTATCAATAATATGTGCGATATTAAGTTGTTGCAGCCTTCATTGCTTTGGAAATGGAAGTGTGTAATGACATGCTTGTACCTTGTATGACACCCTGGGCGACTACATTCCACAGTCCCATGACCTCAACCCCTTTGAAAACTTGTGGCGTGACATTAAAAATGCAGTTTCTGAAGCAAAACAGGAACTGTGAAATGTAGTTTGTTCATTCTGGGCAGAATTACCTGTCCGTAGGTGCCAGAAGTTGGTTGACTAATGCAGATGTGCAATGGTTTTGCAACTAAATATTAGTTCAGTGATTTAAAGTGAGGTTTAAAGTTGGATTCCACAACTCCCTTTCCTTCCGAGACACAGACTCCTTCATGCTATTCCTTTTTGTTAAATATATCCTTTTATTTTTGATTGTATTAAGGAATCAATTATTTATATTGTGTATGAATATTTTGGTTTAATTTAAACTATCACAATATATGATTTGAAATTTATATAACGTGTTTGTGTTTGATTTATTTGATAGTTTTGCTGTAACTGTGGCTAGTCATGTTACATACTGCCCTACAGCACACACATACACACACACACACACACACTACTAATTATTTCACTACTATTATTTACCTTTCTACAACACATTTCAAAAGCATCTCACAGATGGAATATAGTCTTGACTGCTAGTTTATATTTTCTCTCTGTCAGTACATGGCCACCGGTTGGCTATAAAGGCCTCGGCTCCAGGGACTCATGACGGATTATTGTCCAGGCTGAATTGTGGCAGAGGCACACGCTCTTGCAACGCGGTGATAGCGCGCAGGAGTAATTTCATTAATGCGGGGAGGCACATATCATGCCGTTTCTCCAGACCCCTCTCTGGCTGCACAAATCTGATTTCGCCCATTTGAGCTGACCTCTATAGAGCAACCCCATGATCTGTGAGCGCAGACAGCTGTTCTCCTGCATGTGAGAGCGAGCCGCTGATATCAATATTTATTGGCTCGAGCCGGGAGCATAATCTGCCTGCCTTAATCTTTCACCTGCAAAGATCTGGCCCCTTGCTTTGTTATCTGGATTAAATGTAAGGAGAAATTGATATAGAGGTCCTTGAACCCCAATACGAACTGACATGATTAATGAGTGACTGAAGCTGTTAATGCATTTACACGCTGTTCGTCCATATGGTGAGGAACAAGTATGTAGGATATGTTGTTGATGTAAAAATAGTACTCAGTTTAATGTCCAGGTAAAACACAGATTTAAAAAAGGAATGATTCACAGTTCATGTATCTGCTGTAACATGATGGTCTACAGTAAGGATTGCTTCTGACATGAGGACCATTGCAGGTTGACCTCACATGTTCCTTCGTCCATCTCTGGAGAGGGAGATTAATCTGGTTATTGTGAAAAAGGACCTAATATACACTCTGAAATAAACCACAGGCTGGCTGGCTACGGTGTATTATGAACTGAAACTGACCCATGACAGCCTTAACTAAATAACACTTGCTGGCTTTGGCAGCTGTAATGCACTTCCACCTTCAATGTTCTCAATTTCAAGACACAAAGCTGGAATCTGTCCAATGCTTGCTTTATCTTTTTTAATGGTGTATATTGTATGCATGTTTTTTTTTTTTTCTTACATTTTCAACACATTGTATGAAGAGTATTGTCCAGGCACCATTAGAATAAAATAGCGCCACAAGTTACACCCACCAGGTTTAAAAATATGTAAAAGTATTTATACTAGCCAGTATACTGTAAGTGTTTAGCTTAGTAAAAAAGGTGTTTCTGAACACCTACAGAAATGTTGTGCACAGAGTGAAAAACTGCTTATTACCATATTGGCATCTTTGAAGTCTTAATTAGCGCTGCCATTAATTTACATTCATCTCTGAAGCCATTTGCCTTCTTCCCCCATTGATCAACATCACCACTGCGGTCTTGTTTTTCTCCATGCTCCAGGTTGGGCACATTGGGCAACATTGTTACTGATAACTTAATGTGCTCGAGGGCGACTGTAAATATGATGACTTCATCCAAAGTTCTTGGAAGAGTGTAATGTGAAAAGAAATTAGTGCTACGTGAAATTAAACATTTAATTAACTGTCAGGCTGAAACTTGGAAACTGGCAGCAACCAGTGCCATCCAAACATACAAAGTAAATATTGACAAAAAAAGATTAATGAAGAAAATCATTTCAACTCCTAAGTCAATAAAACATCCACCATATGTGGATGTGTTTAATTTGATTAAACACATGGCAATTATAAACAATGTTTTTCAAGGCTGATTTCAGTGGATAAACACTTCTGGCTATCACACAGAACCTATGAGAAGGAGAAGCATGTCTGAAGTCAATGAAAGAAAGCATGAAAGAGGGGAAAGATAGGAAGAGGGAGAGAGCAAGAGAGACCTTGGGCAGGCATGCCATCAGAATCTGTGAGCAGTGTGAACGCAGTTAAAGTAGGTGAACAATAATAAGTTTAATAATATTGAGTTTATTTTATATAGCGCCTTTCTCAAACCCAAGGTCGCTTTACATAGTAGGAAGGCAGGGAAACACAATAACAACAAACAAAACAATACAACAGAGACAAAGGCAGGGAAACAGAGGATCTGAGTGAGCTGGAGGGAGTGTAAGGGGTCAGGAGGTCGCAGATGTAGGGGGGAGCAAGGTTGTGGAGGGCTTTGAAGGTGAGTAGTAGTACTTTGTATTTGATCCGGGACATAACTGGAAGCCAATGGAGTTGATGGAGAATGGGGGTGATGTGTGCTGATCGTCTGGTATGGGTGAGGAGCCTGGCTGCAGAGTTTTGAATATATTGTAGTCTTTGAAGGGTTTTAGTGGGGAGACCAAGGAAAAGTAAGTTGCAGTAATCTAAACGGGACATAATAAAAGAGTGAACCAAAGTCTGTGCATCACTAGCAGAGAGGAAGGGTAGGAGGCGGGCAATGTTTCGGAGGTGAAAAAAAGCAATCAGTGAGGATGCTTTTAGGGCCAATCAGCAGAATTTCGGTTTTGTCTGTGTTGAGCTTGAGAAAATTGTTTTGCATCCATAATTTTAAGTCAGAGAAGCAGTCAGTGAGGGAGTGTGGTGGGGGGTCAGAGGGAGAGAGAGTGGTAAGATAGAGTTGGATGTCATCTGCATAGCAGTGGAAGTTGAGACCGTGGCTGCGAATAATCTGGCCAAGAGGGAGGATGTATATGAGAAAGAGGAGGGGCCCAAGTACAGAACCCTGGGGGACACCACGAGTGACAGGGGCCTCGGGGGACTGATGTGGACCAAGTGTTACAAACTGCTTTCTGTTGGTTAGGTATGACTGAAACCAGTTGAGGGCTGTGCCAGAAACACCAATATCAGACAGACGGGAGATTAGAACATTGTGGTTGATGGTATCGAAAGCAGCACTAAGGTCAAGGAGGATGAGAATGTTAAGTGAACCAGAGTCAGCAGACAGGAGTAGGTCGTTAACTATGCGTAGAAGGGCAGTGTCTGTACTGTGACATGAGCGGAAGCCAGATTGAAAGAGCTCATACAGGTCGTGGTGGTAAAGAAAGGTGTGTAGTTGTGAGGCTACCACTCTTTCCAGTACCTTGGCCAGGAATGGGAGGTTGGAGATAGGGCAGCAGTTTAATAGTAATGTAGGGTCAGAGTCAGGTTTTTTGAGAATGGGTGTAACTGCAGCAGTCTTTAGGGCAGCAGGCACCACACCAGAGTTGAGGCAGGTGTTAACAATCTATGTAATGGGTTTAGATAGGGATGTGGAGCAGGCTTTAAGTAGAGGGGTGGGGCCAGGGTCAAGCTGACACGATGAGGAGTTGGACCTAGTAATGATGTCAGTGATGGTGAGGGAGTCAGTAGCGGTGAAATGAGAGCTGAGGGCCCAGAGAAGGAGGAGAAGAAGAGAGAGAGATAGCATTAGGGTTAAAGGAGTGGTAGATTTGACTAATTTTATCATCAAAGAAGTGTAAGAAGGCCTGGCACTGCTCAGGGGTCTTAGGACAGGCAGTGACAGGGGGTTTTAGGAGTTTGTCCACAGTCCTGAATAGGGTTTTTGGCCTGGACATGGAGGAGGTTATGAGTGATGAGTAATAGTTTGAGCGGGCAGCATTGAGTGCATCCCTATATGTCTGAATATGTTCGGTGTAGAGCATGGAGTGAATTGTAAGGACAGTTTTCTTGTATAGCCGTTCAAGACGGCGGCCAGCGGCCTTTAGTTTCCTCAGCTCAGGTAAACCAGGGGCATGTACGGTTTGCTGGTACAAGCCTAGTCCTGACAGGGGCTAAGCTATCAAGCAGGCTGGTCAGGGTGACATTGTACATAGCAACCAGGTTATCTGCGGACGAGAGCTCGTCCAGGTCAGACAGCGACGAGGCCTGTATAGAGGCAGCAAGCATGCTGTGGTTAATTGATCTGATGTTACGACCTGTGATAGTTGTTTTCTCTGAGGATGGAGGAGGAGTGATCATATGAAAACGGCAATGGGTTGAAATTGTGCAATTGTGCATACAGTAGACAGTCAATATAATAGTGCAAAAGTCAGGCCAATAAATGGCTGAGGTAGTTCTGTTTGACCTAAGTATGCAAGTGGCATAGTGGTGCAAGTTATGTAAGAGCAGCAGAAGTGTGTTCAGAAGTGTTTTCAGGACAACAGGACAACAACAACAAGTTGCAAAGTGTGCAAGTGTACAAGTGGAGTAGTGCAAGTGGAGTAGTGCAAGGCAGCCATTGTGGGTCCAAAGTCCAGGATGTTATGTAGCTGAGGGTGGAGGGGAGAGAGGGGGGAGAGAGTTTAGCATCCTAACAGCCTGGTGTATGAAGCTGTTGGTGAGTCTGGTGGTGCGGGAGCGCAGGCTTCTGTACCTCTTCCCAGAGGGCAGTAGATCAAACAAATTGTGAGCGAGGTGACTTGCATCACTCACAATTGTGGTCGCCTTGCAGGTGAGGTGGGAGGTGTAAATGTCCTTCAGGGAGGGGAGTGAAGCACCAATAATCCTTCCAGCTGTGTTCACTATGCGCTGCAGGGCTTTCCTGTTGTATTCAGTGCAGCTATCGCCCCACACAGCGATACAGCTGGAGAGGATGCTCTCAATGGTGCCTCGGTAGAATGTGGTCATGATGGCTGGTGGAGCACTTGCTCGCCTGAGTTTCCGCAGGAAGTACAGGCGGCGCTGAGCTTTCTTCGCCAGTGATGCAGTGTTGGTGGTCCAGGAGAGGTCTTCACTGATGTGCACCCCGAGGAATTTGGTGCTGCTCATTCTCTCCACCACAGGCAGGAGGAGGCAGCCTAGGAGGGCGACGAAGGTTGTCAAAGTTAATTCCCCTGTTCCTTGGCTGGGGTCGTCGACGGTCGGGCGTGTATACAGTTGGGATTTGAGCATCGTGTCCATAGATGAGAGTCGGTCCTTTTTTGAAGCGATGAGCATAGCGTGGACGACGAGTAATTCCAAACGAGCAGCAGAGTTTATACAGCGTCGGGTCCAGGGGGGTGTGGCAGCGAAAACGTTTAAGAGCAGCAGGGGTGTAAACAGGCTCAATTGCCAAGTTACAAAAAGCACACAGGCACAACAGCATAAAGCGAGCTGAGAGGACTTTAATCCAGCTGCCAGCGGAAAACATGATATCGACATAGTGAGGTTGTCACAAGCGACACAGCAACACCACGCTACTGCTACATGTTAGCCAACCAGGCTCACAACACCACCCAGTCCACAATGTAATCAGCGCAGTTTAGTACGTCAACCATTGAACAGACTGGACAACAACGAGGCAAGAGGGTAGAGACACACTCACCACTGCAGTAGTCAATGTGAGGGGAGAGAGGAAGAGAGCTCATGCAGGGGAAGAGCAGGTGAGCCGGGCAGTGGCAAACAGAACTGGAGGAGCAAGTTTGTAGCAAAGTTTGTAGCATTAATCCACTGAAAACAACAAAGCAGCAAAGCAGCAAGCAACAATGCTCCAGCGACAGGGCAGGAAGGTTCAGCAGACACCAGGAGGAGAAGCGGTAATCCACTAGTTTTTGGGGGTAAATCGACACAGAGAAAGGAGTCCAGCGATAGCAAGGAAGACACCCGGTGAGCAGCGGCAGACACACGCACAGCGTTCACTCAACCGGAAATGATCAACGAATGATGTGGACCATCATCCCTTGTGTAGCCCTTGATACTAGAAAGAACAAGTGAGAGAGAGAGAAAAGACAGAGAGAGGGAGAGAGACAGAGAGAAAGAGAAGACAGGGAGGTAGAGAGAGAGAGAAGACAAGGAGAGAGAGAGAGGGAGACAGGGAGAGAGAGAAAGACAGAGCAGGGCTCCCCTCTTAAGAGGCAGCCCCAGTGGCGTCGGGGCCTCCAGTCATTTGGCTAGACGGCTCGTTCCCGGGGGCTCTGTCACCAGGGCTATTTCCTCTTTCGCTAATGCCACTGCCAGCTCATTACACCCGGGCCTCGTCGGAGGGGTCCCTAGTGGAGAGGGGGGTGCTGAGGCCTGACCAGCCTGGCAAGCACTGAGACGCTGAAGGCCTTTACAGTAACTTACCAGCGCTGAGCGGCACGCCGCAGACCTCAGGGCTTAATCCTTACACAGGAGACAACCCCAGAGTCTGTGCAGCGCAGGCAATCATAATTTGTGATTCCTTAGAACCATCCATTTGAAATTGATTTTGATATGCCTATAGTTGTATGTAATTATTATGTTGCCAACCTCAAGTGTTATCCTTAAGAACCATCAGCTGATTTTGATATACAGTATAACAGTAGAAGGTGCACACGATTAGTGAATTAATTGAAATCCAGACATCCCATGCACAAGAGTGACAAGACAACCGAGAAACAACTCAAATGATCTGTGGCTATTTGAAATTTTATTTATATTGATATTTTCCATGACTTCAGTCCAGTCCATTAGAGATGATCGCAGCCCTTCTTCAATGCAGTGCAGTCAGTGCAGTGCTTTTCCTCATAGGGGGAGGAGGTGTTGCTTTTTCTTATCTAATGAGGCCTGTCCATGGAGAGGGTCGATTAAAAGTGATGTCTTTTAAGCTCTTTGACATTCGAAGATCCACCTGAGACCACTAACACAGCACCATTGTCACAGCGGCACAGGCAACCACAAATGTCAATACATTCAACCCGCAAGGTCCCGAGAATGACATTCAAGTCAGGTGTAAGGGTGCACTCCAGGTGAGACTGGAGAGAATTAATAGAGCCACTGGACAGAGGTCTATCGATGCTACAATAACAGGTGTATTAGGAAAAAAAAGAAAAGGAAAAAATAATACTGATTGTTACCTCTCAATGTGTGACAATGACATCTGTCACATAGGACTTCAGACATAAACTATTCAAAATACCAGAAGTTTTCTGTGAAATGCTCTCCCTGAGAAATTCAATAACTTTCTTTATATTTTTAATTATTTACAAGTATCCCCCTGTCTTTGCTATTACCGGTATTCCCTTTCAAAACTGAGTGCAAGGGACTGTCCTAGCCTCTCTGGAGGCAGCAGGTAGATCTCCCTGTTGTGGTCTGTTTCTTTCCTCGGTTTTACAGGGCAGCCAACAAGTGTGACCTTTTACCGTGGCGCTGAACCTTCATTAACGTCCTTAATAGTAGCAGCCCCACAGTGCACCATGTGCTCACCGCATAAAAAAAGAAAAAAGCCTGCCGGCAAATGTGCTTCCATTGAACAGCGGCACCGGCTGGGGAGTGGCGCAGACAATTACAATTTGTTGTCTCGGCGGGAGGTTTATTCGTGACTCTAAAAGCCTTACATCAGTCTGTGAAGTGATTCAACTTTCGTGGAGACGGGGGGATGAGTAGAGGGAGAGAGCCTGGGTGAACGCGTGATTAGAGCTGGAGAGGAAACAGGCATTGGTGTTTTCATTTGCCGTCGACACTGCGGGGTGCAGACTCTACACGAAGGGCTTTATGAATTTATAAAGGCAAAACCTGAGAAGGCAGGAAGTCATATTTTCACTTTAAGTTAGCTGAATATAGCTGCATTTGTTAGGCTAGAGACTGGTATGAACCAAAGGCCCTCTGAAACTGTGTCTGTATACAATGGCATGACAGCATGTGTACTGTAATTATATGCTCAGAGAATAACAATGGCTGTAACACCGGTGATTTTAGCCTCCTGGACATGATGTGAATTTAAACGGAAAACAAAATGCCTCGTAAAACTGCCGCAGTAAAACATGGAGGCATACAGTATCTATGTGATGCTACCCAAGAGCCCCATAGAGGCAATTAATAACTAATTGTTTTTCAATTTAGAGTCAACATATTGTTTGAAAAAGAAAAATGCTGTGTATACTGTGCATAACCTTCTACATACAAAATGCAGATTGTTGTGTTTCTACAGACTCTCTCTTAACTTTTCATCAGTAATATCAACAACACAACAACATTGTTTGTTTGTATTTATATATGTCACTGATCACTTTTGCTACACACTACTCTAAAGTATAGATGTAAACGTATAGAGGAATCCTAATTTTAGAATTAAATGACAGGTCAGGTCAGAACATACTGTACACTTATATTCAGATGAGCTATTACTCTAGTACCGAACGGCACAAAGACGCAAGAGGCAGCTAAAAAAGCAGAATCATCCGGTTAAAAGGCTTCAGATGAAAGGCCAGAGCCCTTTGATTAGCAGCTGTGACTCAGGCACACGTGTGCAGTCCTCCCCCTTAAAGTGTCACATCTAATAGACCCTGGCTTTGCCCTCGGAGGAATCTGCCCCAATCATAACGTGGTGAGTCGTGTGTGGAGTCATTCCGAGGGAGTCGTCCCGTGAGAGGGGGCTGATGAGGTGGCCGGGACCATTAGTGTGAGTCTGCTGGTCTCCTCCCCTGCCCCTGTTCCTTCTTTGTCTGTCCTCTGTGGTGCCGGTGCAGGGGGAAGTGAAGAGAGGAGAGAGAGGGACAGAGAAGTGATGGTGACATTAATCATGAGCGTTCAGGTGTCTCCGGCCACTGCCACTAATGGTCTGCACGTGGCTTGTCCCTCGTTGATGGACCAAAGACTGAGGTGACAGAGAGAGAGAGAGAGAGAGGGGGGGGCAGGGAGGATGAGATGGGGGAGGAGGGGGCAGGTGTTCATTGCCTCCTGATTTGTCCTCATGGACGAGACCCTCAGGTGGACGTGTGCAGACGTCCAGATGGAGTCCAAATGTCTATGCCAGGCCTTCCAGTGCCTTGCTTTCGTACAGGACGGAGATGACTCCACAACCTTGTGTGCTAAACAGGGCTGTTTTCACCAGCTGTGACACCCTTTTGTGAACTGTGAAGTCGGGTTGTTGTAGAATAATATGTTTCTCGAGTTTGGCCTGCCCAGCTCCATGACCATCATCGACTCTTGATGTATTGGTGCATCGTGCAGGTAACACTTTTTTGAAACTATCAGAACTGTTGCTTGACAATATACTTGTCTCATGTCACATAAAATGTGAGTCCTTGCAGCAAAACTGTAAACCTTTCAAAACCATGGTTCGAATTACGGGGGTTATTTGGGGGGTCCGACCCCCCTAGATGAGACTTGGACCCCCCCAAAAGGGATGAAAATAATAGTTTGGGGGGTACTGAAAAAATTTAATAAAATGTAATGTTATCCAATATTGCATGTAATTAAATGCAGTATTACCATCACATACCAACACTTCAGGATATAAGGGTTCGTTATTTATTGAAGGGGCCACCGGAGGAAAATAGGGGAGGGTCATGTCTTTTTACTCTTTGTTGAGGGGAGGGTCACCCAACTTTTTTTGTCTAGGAGGATCTTTTGTATTCATGAAAACAGCAAAAAATCAAAGTGGCTTGTTTGATTGTTGTTTTCTCTCGCCATATAACGTTCTCTTTCATTCCATAGCTGTCAACATTGAACAATGAAAATAAAGGAGATTTCCCGGGTTTCTCACGCAAAATACGGAAAATGTCAACATTCGTCCCCATTAACGTTGGAAGGGTTGGAGCAACAAAGTAGCCTACTTTATTCACGCCTAACAGCCTATATTCATTTGGTCAACTTTATCCAGCCCTAAAAAAGCTAAATTTACCTTTGGTTTACTTGTAGTTTACCGTGTAGCCTAACTTTAAACAGTATGCATGCTTAAAGGAATTATCCGGAGTAAAATGCACCTTAGATCAATTTACGGATGATTGGGAGTACATACGTTGAGTTGACATCAAAATCATGTCATTCGGATGTGTTTTGAGAAAGTTCGATTTTACCGTTTTTAGTCAAAACTCGTTAGCCTGGAAGTAAAATACGTAATAAACCCAGAAAAGTAAGCATGTTAGGTATTATCCGGTTCCTCTGATTATTTGTGAAATTGTGCAAACAGCCTTTTCAAGTCATTTGAGAAGGAAGGAGTGGTAGCATGCAAGCTCCCAAATTGACGCTCGTCTGAGAAATGGAGTTTTGGATAATGTTCAGCTTCGGCAGCTTTACAATGACTGAGGAAGCCTAGAGATGAGTCCATAGCAACCAGTTCATGTGTTTAATTTGTTATTACCCAGTGTGCTTTGTTGAATGGTCTCAATGTTTTATTGTTTTATTTCATGTGAATACTTACTAGAGGAGTAACTTCAAGCAGGAAGTGTGCATTTAGTTTCCATGTTTATTGTGTTTCCACAACAATGTTACTGAGTAAATCTACTGAAATGGCCACCATCTTGGTGAAGTGTGATGTGTAAGATCAGAAAGCAGAGGTTGATTTTAGAACGGTAGTCTAAGTTAATGTTTTTTTCATAGCGCTTAAGAGCGTGGGTGGAAGACATCGATAATTGGCCGGGGAGGGTCATGCAACTTTTGATTGAATCACTCAAAATCCCTCCGGTGGCCCCTTTTATAAATAACGAACAGTCCCTAATCTAATGAAATACAATTTTCAAACCCTCACCCCCATTGGGCTGTACCATTTCTCTGGTACGTTCAGACTGTATTGTTTGCTATGATATTGACGAATTAAAACAAAAGCCTGATACGAATGGGTTAACAAGCGGTGGCCAACTGGCCATACATTTATCTAATATTTCACTGCCTTTGTAACATAGTGATAGCCAACCTTAGAAAAACATCGAGTAGCAAGATCGCTATGGTTTAACCGTAGGTCTCCCTTCCACTCAGCGGCCACGACCATCGCTGCTGCTTAGCTTAAAAATCAGGCCTACAATCACACGCCATAGGAGGAGTTCCATAGATATACTGACAAGTTGAGAGGTTTAATGAACCGAATGAGGCGATTTATCATTTTGTGCAATTTCATTCTTAATGTCTTAACAAGAGGGAATTTGCACTAATATTCAGGGAATTTCGCATTTAGATTAGTGGTTCTCAACCTTTTTTACGCAAATGCCCATACATCCATAATTGCAACGTTACCTGCAATTTGTTTGAAATTCTACGTGAACATATAATAATCAATTGGACGTGAAATGTTTTTCCTCGTTGCCATTATTAGAGATCAGCCTTTCTTAAAAGCGTATTGCTGCACAAATGTTTTGTGATATAACACCAGGCGCACAATGCACTAGGCTACATGATATGAAATGCCTAGGCTAAACAACGTGAATATATTTGTTTTCCAACCGTGAACAAGTCATTTTTTTATTTGCTTGACGTTTTGCAGGCTTAGGCTATCCAAGAAAAACGAATCAAATGAACCAAAGGCCTTGTATTAAGCTAGGTGAACTTGGCTATTAAACGGGAGACTTTCTGTGGCCCATCTGTAAACAATTCTGGGTCTTGAATTTAAGTTGTATGTTTGCCATTTCCTTGCTATTGCTCTGTATGCATTTCCATATTTCCATGTATGCATTTCCAATAGCGGTACCCCCCGAAGCTCACGGTATAATTCGAACACTGGGTACTCCCCGAAGCTCACGGTATAATTCAAACACTGGACTGAACCCTGCACAAGCTTATGATATCATAGAAGTCAAGTGACAAGATGTCTGTATTAGCCAACAGATGGAAATTCAAACTAATCCCTTGAAGGACAGAAGAATGTATGCGTATACCATAGACTTATTTTGTAGTTGCCACATGGTTTAAAGATTTAATGGGTTTCCTTCCAAAGTGCACAATGGTGCCAGCAGTGAAATTATAATTTGTATGCTTGAGGTGAGAGAGTGGTTTGAGAAAGAGCAAGAAATATGGAGAGGATGGAAAAAACACACACCATAAATGTGGCAGAAATTGCACGGTGAAAAAAACCCCATAAACAAATATATAAATAAATATAAATATATAAAGTGTATACTATATACAGTGAGGCTATAGCAGCTTTAGAAGGGGAGAGCTGAGCTGTCCGAGGGACTCACAAATTGCTCCGACTCTGACAGCACTTGACAATCTACAAACAAATGCAATCCTGCGAGTGTGAAATGAGAAAGAGATAAGTGAGGGGAAAAAAACAAACACCCGGTGCCTTGTTTGTTCAAATGGTGTGTGTGTGTGTGTGTGTGTGTGTGTGTGTGTGTGTGTGTGTGTGTGTATGTGTATGTATGTGTGTGTGTGTGTGTGTGTGTGTGTGTTGTTTCAAAGGCCAGGCGACCAGAGGAAATAAACAGCCCCAGACTGATCCTGACCTTAGGCGGACAGGCCCGTCTAGTGTAAGGGGCTCAGGGAGGAAAATGTCACCACCCGTCCTAGCTGCTGTCACCTGACCACGAACCTCTATCCTCTCAAGCAAACTCTGCTGCTTCACCCCCAAAACATGCACATGCACACACATACACACAGAGAGAGAGAGAAAGAGAGAGAGAGAGAAAGAGAGAGAGAGAGAGACTAGCACACAGTCGCAGCATCTTTTGTACAGGTCTTTTCTTACACATCGCCCACACTTTTCCCCCTTTGGCGCTTTCAACTTTTATTGCCAAGTTTCATGAACACTGGGCTGTCAATCAGGATTTGACAACAAAAGTGACTCAGACACACTGATTTAAACATGACTTCCTGTGTCAAGATAGCTGATGCTTTGTCTTTCTATACAAGATTTTCCACACTTAATATAAACAGTGCGCAGATCATTAGGGAAGGGCAACTATGATCTTGTGCAATTTTCTTTAGACTGCTTATGGACATGGGTGACATTATCTTTTTTTATTTGTTTAATTTTGTGTTGGGTTTTAGATGTGCTACCAGGACAGCATTATTACATTTGAATACAAGCGGCGATATGAACACGTAATATGTAATCATTTTTGTCATTAATCAACATTATCCCTGGATACATCACCAGTTAATGACATTATGAAATATTAAGCATCAGGAGAAGCTAATTGGATTGTAATTCTCCTGGACGGAGGCAGTCACCGTGGGAAGAGGTCATCTGGCTAGTGCAAGCCTGGAAACAAGTATTTGGCATATTAGAAAATTTCACTGATTGCTGTGTTGGAAGACAGATTGAACACATTTGGTGATAATGTGATTCACAGGAGGCAGGGACAATTTGTCATTTTCACACAAAGACCTCAAGATTAAATAATTCAAATGCAGCCACATTATATGGCTGGGGACAGGAAGATTTCTTTTAGCAATTTTGGTTTATTACCACAGTTCCCATTTTATTAAGTGTTTAAAGTAGTTATTTCATTGATGAATCAATCCATCTATTGTCTGCACTGCCAATAAAAGCCTGGAGGCCAATCTCCTTGAAATGAAAAGATGCTGTTTAATTTTGGCACTTCTGTAATTCAATGAGTAGAAGGTGGTAACATATTGTGCTTGAATGTGCTTGATTGTTGGGCTGCACATATACTGACAAAATCTATATATTTCCTATAATGATACATGAATACATGATAATCATAGAAAGAGAACATTTGGGCTGCTCAGCCTCATCATTGCAAAGTTGTGATATTCACTTCCCTAGACTGGCCATATAGTTCATGTTAAATGTGCAGAGTAAGCACTAATATAATTTGCTGCCTGTTTTTGGATGTTTACCCAGCTTTCAACTCATACGAGCCACGGGGACCACAGGGTTCAGTGGTTTTTGGTCCCAAACTGAACAAAACGACCCATAACAATATATTTATTGTAGTGCTAAGTTTGCAAGAAGTGTGGAAGCTGCAGCACTAGGCTACCATAGAACCATGCTTGTGTCTGCAGAATAGCTCTGTGCTCTGACACTCTAACCTCCTCTTTCCTCCGATTTCTTCTCCAGAATCACAGCCTGTGGAGCAGTATCAAGTCAGTGTAATGAGCGCTATTCAACCCCAAATGACTGCTGATGATCACCACTGATGTGTTTGAGCACTTAATGCAAGAGAGCCTGATAATGATGCCAATAGATTCCAATCAACAAACAGTCCAGCCTGTGACACTGATGAAACGGATGATCACACCAGTGACAGCTGCCCTTAACTGCAGTGTTGAAACCACAGTATCTATGACAACACTGGCAAAAAACAATCTGAAAACATATTTATTCATGCTTTTTGGAAAATATAAAAAAAAAAATGATTTCCACATTCAGTACCTGCCTCATGATGCACTCAACATGTTGCACAACCGCATGGTAGCATGGGAGAGGATCGATCCGACTGGCGAGCAGATAGCTGGTTTGATAAGCCCTCTGGGTAATAACGCATCAGAGGCCGGCCTAGCCCAGCGCTGCGCTGCGCTAAAGCAGATGCCTGCATGTGGGCTGCATTGAAATTCAAGCCACACTCCCCACGCGCCTGGTACATCATTAGGGCTGAAGAGAAATAGAAGGCCTTTGTTTGATAAGCGGAGAGAGGAGGAGAGCCATGCCCGAGGTAAGGAGAGAGAGAGAGAGGAGTGGGAGAAACGAGTGGGAGA
Organism: Alosa pseudoharengus; assembly: GCF_046254945.1. Lineage (NCBI taxonomy): Eukaryota > Metazoa > Chordata > Actinopteri > Clupeiformes > Clupeidae > Alosa > Alosa pseudoharengus. The sequence goes on along the minus strand of NW_027468565.1, from coordinate 33,804,129 downwards.
TGAAGAGAGACAGAACGAGTTCTAGAGAGAGAAAGAGTGAAGGAGAGAGAGTGTGTTTGTATGTATGAGAGAGAGAAAGAGAAGAGGGCAAGAAGACTTGGAGGTCACATTGTGTAACACCAAAGGAAAACAATCAAGTTCAGTTTCCCACACACCTCAGGCCTGACCCACCAGGCACCCCGTCTCGATTGGACCCCAGCGCCAGATGATTAATCAATTGATTTGCGAGGGTGCGCTGATTGATCTGCAGTGACCACCAGCCTTGGAGACTTATTGCAGCTCCTGACCAGAGCTAGAGGAAAGTAGTAGTGTATGTGAGGCGGGTGGACGGCGGCATCTTATTATATTCATATTTTTTCTCATCTTTCAGACTCGGTTGGCCTTGTCCAGCCGCAGTGACTTGCCAGGTACTGAAATGTTGAGGTGGAATAGTCTGGTTTTATGAAAGTCAGTCACTTGTTACAAGGACTATGAAACTATGAAACTTGACTTTATTTTGTTTTTTTTACTTTTTGTTTTAAATATTATTTATGTTGGGATACCTGCAACTTTAGAATAAAGTCCATGTCCATTAAGACAAATACATTTTATTTACTTTCAATTACAGTATTCCATTTATTTTATTTAGCATACTTTCTTATATTGCCCAGAACACATACCTATAGTATTTCTATATCTCCCTCTCTATATATTCGTATACTGATTCATTCCCTATGTCAGTGGTCCCCAAAACATGTCCGTGGTATATAGCATCTGGCCCGCACGGGAGTATGACATCGTCAAACTAACCTCCGTAATTTCCCCATTCATTCTCTATGGCGAGTCTTAACGGTACACATGTAGTACTCTTTTTGTCCACTTGTGGTTGTTTTGGCGCTGTTTCACGTTTGCCATCAATTATTTGTTAATAACTAACTAACTTCTATTCAAGTCATATTTCTGGGACTTTCTGGAATAATTATTTCTATTTTTATTCACACGTTCAAATGTTCATACAGAGTTCAAAGTTCTCATCAGGTGAGTGAAAGATAGAATGGTGGTCATTTCAGATGTGTTTGCCAGCACTTCATAAAACTCTCATAGTTTGATAACTTTAAATTATTTGTAGGATATTGCTTGTTCACAACTTGAGCTACTGTATGTATGCAAAGAAACAGTCTTTTTATTAGTATTATTTCATTTGAGCTACATTTTACACTGATATGGCATGGTGGCAACATAAACACAGCTAGCAATGGTATTAAATTGCAGTGATGATTAAATGTAATGGAATATTCAACTAAGGTAGACTGCTGTTGTTCATAGCACTATGCTATTTATGGTTGATATAGTCCGAGTCTCTGGCCCTCTCTTAGAGCCAGGCATAGTGAGCTGGCCCTCGGAAGAAAAAGTTTGGGGACCACTGCCCTATGTCGTCTGTATTAAATGCTAGATGACACTGAGAAGTAAATGCCAGTTTATGACTGCGGTCTTTAAATGATTTGTATTGATTTAGAGCTGAAGCTGCTTTAGTTATGAGTTATTAAGTCCAGTATTTCAGTTTGGGGCTCCTTAAAGTGGAGATCAATGCTAAAGCTAGTAATAAGGTGCTAACTTTGCAAGTTTCTGGGAAAGGCAACACCTGTTTGCACAGGTATTTGCTAACTGGTATCTAACATCGAACTTGCACTATAATCGTACAGGGCCTATAACTGACGTATGGGGAGTCTAGTGCCAATAAGCCTGTATCACACACAGCGCAAACATATTGTCAGTAGGTACTCTGCCTTTGGCTCAGACAAAGTACACTGTTCCTGCCCCTTAATCCTGTCTCAGATCCTTACCATCATATGAAGCAGTCGGTGACATCACCTCACATGTCAGAAAATGCATGGGATTGTCCAGAAAAAAATATAATTTGAGTAAATCTGGCACCCAAGTTCTTAATTCGGCCATATTTAATGTTAACCTGACTCCGCCAGAAGGATTGCTTCGCATTTGCTCTGCATATCCATCTGGGAACTTTCCGTTGGAGAACATTTGGGAAGGGGCGAAAATACTAGTTAGCTGATTGGATAAACCATCTGTCTATCACCACCTATGTTGATGATAGACGGTCCAAATCAACCAATCAGATCAATGAAGCGTTCTTCTAATGCCATCTTTTAACATACAAGTTAGGTAAGTAGCTAACGTTAACATTTTTAAACTTACCATTTGTATGTGACATGAACCTCATCAACGACAATCCCCACCAAGTTTTCATGGTAGGCTACACGTCTGAAGAAAGCATATTCCTTCTCGTTAAGTAACTAACTGAAATTGGCCGTGGAGAATGTCTGTGTCCTTCATTCCTCCCAGCTACATTGCAGAGACTCCTAGCTTCCTAGCTTCCCCAGGAATACTCAAATATTCGGATAAAACTTCAGCGATAGCTATGCTCATCTCATCCGTGGAAGTCGCCATGTTGTTTAGATTGAACAGTAGCTTCTCGTTGCGTCACACCTAAGCCCACCTCAAAAATCAACGCTGATTGGATGTCGTTTGGCGAACTGCTCCAAACTTTCTCTATCGGAGAGATGCCAGACTGATCTTTTTCAGACTGATTTCAAAAATCCAAAAATGCCAATGGGACTCTACGAGTTCAAATGCCTGCCATTTGGCTTATGTAATTCACCAGCCATCTTCCAGCATATGATACAGCATTGTCTGGAATGTATGGTAAACGAGTCCTTGTTGATTTACCTGGATGATGTGATTGTGTACTTCCCAGACTTTGATACGCATGATACAATTCGATAAGACCTGGAATGGGTGTTCAGTTGATGGAAATGGGACTAAAACTACAGCCAAAGAAATGGAAATTATTTCAGCGGAACATCCCTGGGGCATGTAGGTAGCCATAATGATGCATCTATAGATCCAGCAGCCTTGGTGAGTGCCCCTATACTTGCTTTTGCTGATTTTGGTCTCCCTTTCCACCGTCTATACAGATACAGCCATCTTGGGAGGGACTGGGGGCTGTGCTGTCACAGTTACAGGGAGGACAGGAGAGGGTCATTGCCTATGCCAGTTGCAGCATCCAGCCTGCAAAGAGATCACCAAAACTACAGCTTGTTTAAACTAGTGCACAACATTTGATTGAGGGGTATGATGGATGTGTCTCATCCAGTGCCAATATATTAGTTATTAACAACAACAACAACAACCAGTGAATGTCTTAAGTTAAACATTGTAAATCAGTATATTAGAAAGAACATTAAATGGCATGCATAAGTAAAGCAAAAATAAATAGGACTGTGGTAATTTGTAATGCAGCATCTGTGATGGCAGATGGTATTTTAGGGGGGAGTAAAACAATTAATTTCACTCATCCTGTGTAGGGCATTCTTGTGCCTACAAATTTAATGGCAGTAGGAAGGTCATCCCTCAAATAGACAATTTGGCTTTGTACAACTCCAGTACTTACTACAGTGAGGCTTCAGTAATGCAGTTGGTTCTTCAATCGATCAATAGATTGGAACATCAGTGGTAGGGCATGTCTCTGAATGTGACTTGAGGATCTAATACAGACATTTAAAGATGCAGGTCTATCCCAGTGATACATTATATTTGCCAGAGGGGGGTTGTTTTTGCTAATCCAAAATACCTCAATACTTGATTTGTGCTTTTTGCTAAAGAGATCATTCACATTGCAGATGTCTTTTTAAGATTAATTTACAGCCACCATATGATAATTGAACTGGAACTGGAGAATGATCTGGTTGGGAATACACCATTCCCAAAAGCAAGTCTACATGCATTTTGATAACAGTAACAGTGTCAAAGGTATTGAAAATGTACCACATTCTGTTTACCAGCAAAAAAAAAAAAATTTACTTGCACAAGTAGACAATTCCTTTATTATTACAATACTGACATCATCAACAGCTACTGTCAATCACTGCCTAGGCTAATGTTAATTTAGCTGTTGTCAGTCAGTGCCTGATTTAAACCCTAATCCTAAATCTAAGACCATTGCATTTATCAAGTTTGCAAGTGAAATAATGAGCTACCAACAGGTAGGGCCGCTGATATTCAAAGCTAGAGCTTCCACTCAATGTGTTGCTTCAAGCACACTACTTTAGTGGAAATAGTATCTTACTGGTTTTACACTAAAACCTATTAAGCATTAAACTTCATAAGGTTTGAAGAATAAACACTTACCAACTGCAGCAAAGCAAGGATAATTGTAACAAATGAGACTCGGTCCTCCCTGCGTGGTATAAGGATGCCTGGAATAGAACATTACTATGCAGCTCTGACTCTAATTGTGGACACTGTGGTGGAAGTGGAAAAAATCAATCCTCCAGCTTGTTTCACCATGCTAACAGTACAGCAGCGGCAGCAGCAGCAGCTCTTTAAACCACAACCAGAACCTGAGCCTGAATGTGGAATAAAACAGCCCTGATGACCAAACCCCACTGGTATACAGTATCTCTTTGCATGGGCGTAGATTTGCGTGGGGACCGAAGGACGTGTCCACACCAATGTCAAATTACGACTGAAATGTCCCCACTAATATTCAGGTTAAAATGGGGGGGAAAGCGCTCACATGTTAGTTACCTATAATAACTACCAGTGAGCCGCATCTCCTGCGCAGCGCTTCAGCTTCACTTCGGCATATGAAGTCCGTCCAAATTCACCCATTCTTCTCTGTTGAACTCCTCGAGAAGTAGGCTAGGCTACTCATCACACATGTGTCACATGAAAGAGCCTTTTCTCAGCTTTTAAACGGTGCTAGCTAGCCACTATTTGCTGTGATAAACAGTTCGCGAGAAAAATAACTGCAAGAGATTGAATAATTATTCTCTGCGCCCATCTCCACATCCATTCGTCTCGGTGGAATACACACTCTTCACGCAACACATGCCAAACCATATATCAGAACAAACAGCAGACCTTACCGAACACAAAGGTGTAATGTATTCCCGTGTATAGTTAGCTGTTCCAGAGTAATCCGGTTTTGAAATAAATTGTAGCAAAATTCAACGTCTTTCGGCTTTAAGCATTTCTTAAAACTGAGCTGTGCTTACATCGCCTAGATATCTGTAAATATTAGAATCAGAGAATATACAGGCAGCTCACGGTTAAGAGTCTGTCAATGTAGCCTTAATGATTTCTTTTCACAAAATGCTAAGCATGCATGTATTTAAGTTTCTTAAAACTGAGCTGTGCTTAAATGGGTCAATGCATGATTTCATAACAGACCAAATAGAAAATAAATGTTAAATATAGCCTACATATCTGTACATATTAAAATCAGATTATGTAGGCAACACAGTATAGTTAGATCAAGTTGGACAGTAGCACATTTTAATATATCTACTGTATAGTGGCTTTTTTTCGGGGGTGGGGCGTGGGGGTCAGTGGGTAGTGTCCCCACGAAAGCTCAGACCAAACCTACGCCCTTGTCTCCTTGCTCTATACAACGGGGTATCTGTGTTTTATTTTTAAATGTTTAAAAGTTTAAGAGTTTATTTCTTTTTATTTATCTTTCTTCTATCTAAAGTCATGACCTGGAAACTGGAAGCTTCGTCTCTGGAGGGAGAGTTTACACTTAAACTTTGTGAATTTGTACATTTTGCCCTGATTTGTAGTGTAAATCTTGCCATGAATCGATCCATACAAACATCTGCACTGAAGCCCTATTCGGATGGGATTCGTTTTACATGAGACGTGGGGTAAAGTAATTATTACCAGGGGTTTTTAGTCCCGTCCGAATGTGCCATGTCAGTAGCCTAATTACAACGGAGAATATAAATTATGTCGACTTTTACCTTCTGTAAAACGGTCCAAAAAATGCCTCGGGTAAAATGAATCCTGTGCGAATATGACCCCATGTAAAAATGTATAAATTCCGTCATTTCCTGTTTAAACATTTTTTTTGAGCATGGAGGCGCTTGTAGAAGGACTTGGTATTAAAGGCACATTATGCAAGATTTTCACCTTTACAAAGCCAATTTGATGGTAAACGAAGTTGTAGGCAAATTGTTCACCTAGCTATACAGCAAAGACGTAGCGAGTCCCTACAGAGAAAACCAGCCATGCAACTTCCAAGAGCGGCGCCCTGCCAAAACTCGCAAGAATCATGAAACATCACCTTGTCAGTAGATACAGCTCTTTAGAGATAGTTTTTGCCTGTTGTTAATCCTTGACCTCCACAACAAAATAATTTGCATTGTGTACATGGGATATACGTCGCGAGAAGTTTGCTATTTACAATAGCAGAGTAACATATAAATACATTGCGACTCTAGAGGGAGCTCTGAACTCGCCAAAAATACCTAAACCTGCATAGTTTACCTTTAAATAATGGAAGGTAATCACAAGGAGATGATTTATAAAGTATAGACTACCAATGTAATCAACAAAGAGGGTGAATTTTTGTGACATTTTTCAGATGAAGCCTGTAGAATGCCCGAAGATCATCACAAACATTTTATTGTAGCCTACAGTTGTCTTTGACATATTTAGCATATGACAAATAAACTTGAACTTGACACTGAACTAATGACTAAACATTACTCAGGCCATGTCGCATGTATGAATGCAAGAAGCATTCATGGGAGGTGACGGCAGTGCGTAAATCGAGTTACCCCTGCCACTTCTGGTAGAATACAGAGGATTCTTAATCCTGTGTGAATTGGCCATTGATATTAGAGACGTCCTGTGGTAAAAATGACTTTACCCCATGTCCCCACATAAACTAATCCTATCCGAATAGGGCTTAACAAGATCAAGTGAAAAAAGTTTCAAATCACGGGGAAAGGTGAGAGGTATTGAGACCTGGTTTTGTTGGCAGTTGTGTTTTTGCACTTTTTGTGATGGTCTGAACCATGTTCAACAATGTTATGTCCTGTGAGCTAAGCTTTTGGTGTAGCCTAAAGTTAGCCTATTGTTGTTGATCAAATAAATGTTGTAATGAAATGGCTGTTGCAGCAAAACAACTCATATTCTGCTGAGTGCAATCTAACCAGAAATTAGATGTTGGTCAAGTTGATCTGTTACTCTAAAAAATTGTATGTATCATGTATCTGACCATTTTCGAAATAACTGCTTAATAACACCAAGACACAACAGCATGCTGTTTGTGTACTGCAAACAAGACATAGGGTTAGTGAGAAAAAAATGTGATAATTGTTTCAGTTTATTTCCCATGGGGTTGTTTTGTGTGCAAACAAAACATGGTGTGTGTGTCCTCTTGTTTGGATGCTCTGTTTCACAATCTGTCAGGTGCACTGAGACCATGGTGTCATAGCAAAGTCCAGACACCCTGGTGCTATAGTCCCTTCCAGAGTGACATGTTTTAAGGGTACAAAGTGTTGGTCCATCATCTCGACACAGACAGCGCACTTCCTTTTGTAAGTGCTAAAAGGTGCTGGGGTGTGTGTACCATCTCAGCATGTCCAAGTGTGATGTGAGAGGGTAGGCCATTGTTAGACAGAGCGGAAGTGACTCAGCAGCCTTGGCCTTCAACTTACAAGAAAATGGTGCTCGCTCTCAGAGTATAGTAAAGAGAAAGTGAGTAATACACATCTAAATATTCATGGTGGACTACATGTTTCTGATAAGATCAAAATAGTGTTTCTCACAAGATTCAAAACAGGCAATAATCTCATGTCCTTCACAGTCATACTTGTGTTTTTAAAAATCTGAGGCACTTGCAAGGGTTGCAAAAGACATTTAATCTCACCTTGCTATTCAGTTAAAAAATGTGTACACGTTTCAGTATAATGACCTTTATCAGGGCAAGTCAAAATGGTTGTGTTTGGGCTGTTCTTTACATCTTAACTGTAAGGTGCTCACTTGACCAGCACGAACAGTTCATTAGGATCCTTAAACTGAGGAGTCTTCAGGGACACCTGGATGGTACACCCAACTCTAGCAACACTCCATGTGAATTGTTTGTGGCTGAAAAAACACCCATACTCTTAAACCACTTCCGAAAGAGGTATGTCAGAAATCAGCATTACAAATTCCTCTTCAGAATAGATCATTGGCCATGTAAATAAGCATGTCCTGCCAATGTAAAATAGATATAAGTGAAATTGATAGTTACCATTCTATTTGTCTTGTTATCTTGCACAGGAATGGGTTTGAGTGAGAAACCACGGATGTTGCATGTCTGTCTGCGGTCGGCATGTGTGCTGCCTCCTGCTAGTGGACTGCCAGGTAGGCACCATGGGCTCCATCACACTGTGCTGCAAATTTTGAGATGGAGTTGCGTCAGATGATCCCTGTATTGCTATTGCTCTTGGACGTGGTCCAGGGGGTAACGGGGAGAGATTAGTAGCAGCTGGTGCTCCCACCTCTGACTCCAAGCTGTCACCTCACGCTGTTGAATCCACCCTCAACCCACCCCCATCCCATAATACTGACTGGAAGTACACAACCATGACTCCAGCTGTGCGACACCACCACTTGCCTGAAAGATTTCTGTCTCATTATGGCACATGCCTGGTGGTTATGAGCATATATGACACAGTCGGTGACTCTTACTAAGTCAACGGAGACCATAACCAAAGCTACTTGTAGAACTATATACTGTAATGTAGTGCAGAGATGAGTTCACATCACTCTTACATGTTTTGAAAGGTTGTTTACTTTGGTACAGAGAAAAAAACATGAACCGAGAATGTGGAATATCAATTATTTCTGATAGATTAGACAGATGTTGACTTCAAATTTCTTTTCACCTTATTTTCTCTTAGGATCACATGCTTTGGTGCCACTGGACCATGAAGAATCTCATCAAATAATGAGGAAATGACAATCACATATCAGCGCAACTGTCACTTCATGATGAAATAAACAAGGTATCTCTTAACATAAACCAGGAGGCTATTGCACTAAAAATGTCTTGCATATTTTTACATAAATCAACTGAGATTTTTCTATTAATTATGGGGATGCAGGAGATGAAGAGAGGCCATTATATCTAATTATATCCAACTACAATGTAACGATCTCATGCATTTGGAATAAGCTTCAATGCTACTCAAGTGGCAATCAGGGTGCGCTACATCAGCTCTGCGTATAAGTGGACTGTATCGCCTCACTTTTAATTAGTTTTATTGGTCAAGCGAGAGAGGATTTTCTAGATCATTTATTTTTTCTGCCTAAAACATCCAATTATTCTCTCTATAGGACCCTATGAAAAGTGCCATAACTCCAGACCTCTTTATCGACCAAGACACTGGACTGTAATTAAGTTGGATGGCTTTTTCCATCCACTTCTACTCCGAAGCTGTCTCTCCAGTCATTTCCCAGCCCCACTCTTGGTGAATAAATTGGGGATAATGAAGTCTGGACCTGAGAAAAGGACGCCGTTTGAGACGCTTATCCTCTCTCGCATCTCCATGTTAAATGATAATGGACAACGGACTTGAGCCGATTTCGTTTCCCTGCAGCGTATTAATAATGAATTTGATGTAACACATCACAGAAATCAGGTGACATTTATGAAGCCTCTTTTTTGTATTTATGATGACAAAGACACTGTCTGTACTTTTTCCTGACAATTCAACTTGTCTAGAATAGTGGCTACACGAATAAGCTCAATGCCCAGTGTATAAAGCTGTCTCCAGCAGCTAGTGCGCTTCCCCATTATGTGCTTGTTTAAAAGTGCCCATGATTATGTTTTTACAAGCAAATGTTAAGCTGCACTTACCAAGCCATACAGAAGGCCTACATCTATATTAGGAATTTATCTAATCATGGATTTTTGGATTTATTACACATGTAAATACATAAAATGTGAAGATCTATAGTGCAAGACACAGACAAAACCTTTTTTTGGTAGGCTATCAGGAATTTGGGAATAGCTGCCTTTTAAATAAACATGAAAGGCCAGGTGGCAAAATAATTCCATCTTTCACAGCAGATTATGAGGGTGATTATCTGGCAATAAATCAAAGTTGTTGGATATTAAGTTGGCTTGGCCACCTGAGGTTTCAGACTCTTTCCTCATTCTCCCACTCTCCCTTGTAACAATCAATCATTGTAAAAGAGAAATGGTGTCTTACAAAACCAGTCCTTTCATACTGTCACGACTCCTTTTATCAACAGGTTTCTTATTCATGTTATTTACATCATTAGACTAAATTCAAAAAAGTATGCCCAAGAGTCAGGAGGACTGCTCCCCCCCCCCCAAGTCACATGACAGGTAAGTCTGAAATGGTGAGTAATTATGAGCGATGGCTTTGTTCACTATACACACCACCCCCTCCTCACCCCACCTCCCACGTCTCTCAGGCACAATATTAATAGCTGTCTGTACGACTGAGAAACACCTGCTAACTATTCATCAAGTCACCCCCTTTTGGCAATCCTCGCTTAAAACTTCTAAGAGCTACTTTGATTTTCATTATTTTTAGGAGAAAAGCTAAAAGGCTATCCATCTGTTGCTAAGAACAAGGGTGTCTTAGATCCAAAAGTCATTCTTCTTTTGAATCGGTTTTGATGGCTCGATGACAAAATGATAATCAACTGCACTGCTTTACAAAAATACATCTTCTGGCTGTTTAATTTACATTTGCTTTTTACATAATTGGCACAATCTTTGCAAATTGGACAAATACAACTCTGTGTATGTAATCTGACTGAACACTTCAGAATGACCACATTTTAGTATTATCACTTTAAGGAAATGTACCACACACTTACAGCACTTGACACAACAACTATAGGGCAACAACTCTTTCATTGTCAGAGTGCGTTCAGTCATTTAAACAACATTTTGCATTTACATGCATTCATTTAGCTGACCCTTTTATCAAAAGCAATTAGGAATAAGGAATAGCTTTCAAGCTACAGTGCAATAAAAGACCTCAGAGTACCAAATATACCTTTACATATACAGTATACACCCTTACCAGAAGATGATAGTGCAAAAGCAGCATTATACTGGTTCTGCTGCCATGTGTAAATCTTGCAGCTATGCTGATTATACCTGCCCATGACACTTTTCCACCCTAAATTATGGTCTGTATTGCCATAAATGATGCACCACTGATACATGACAGACATTCTCTTTAAACTCTTTAAAATGAACTCTTCATTTGTTTTTTCTTCCACAAATATACTACTAACTTGCAGAGTAGAACACATATGTTATGTTATGTTGATCAAATTCACATAATCTATGGTGTCATAACATTGCTATTTTCATGTTTTTGCTCTTTTAGTTTCAAGTAAGATGGCATGGATGATTTTGCATTCATTCAGCTTCTGAGTGGCTATACTGCTCTTTGATGCATGTGGCATGTACGGCACAACACCTGTTCGTATAGAGTGTAGTGTCTATGAGGTGGTACCAGGCTGACAACTAACAATTGGGCCATATGTCTTTATGATTAAGTGAGTTTAATAATTCAGCACACTAGGGTACAAGTACATTTGAAGTTCCAAAATCATGTGATGCATATGGAGTTTATTTAATTTATTTAGAAAATAAAAAATAAAAGGAAATTTAAGAGAATGTTGCTGCCCGAGGCCCCTACACAAAAAAAACTAAAACATCATCTAGCAGCTATTATCATAAATAAGTGGTGAGGTTTCTGTGAGGAGTGATTGCACTGTCTGAGAGACAGAGAGAAAGAGAGAGAGAGAAAGAGAGAGAGAGAAATCTGCAGAAACATTTTAGAATGGTGACAAATTACTGAAGACTGAACAGGAACACAATAACTGTTCTTTCTCTTCATAGGGGCCAGTATCAGCAAGAAGAGTTCAGGCATTAAAGATTAAATTCATGTGAATATATGAAAGTCTGAATGCAATAGATGCTGATTGAATCGACGCATCTTAATGGACATGCGTAGTCCATGACATTTAAAATGGGGCTATATCTAGTATTTGGACAGCTGGTGAAGGGAGAGAGGTAGTCCGCGAGATAACGTGTATATCGGCTCCAGACATGAAATGAATGAAAAGAGAATCTGCAGTTGAATTACTGGACATGAAGGCTGACTCCACCAGTCAATAGTGCAATTACAGCAAAGCTCTGCTCCATCCAGATAGCGGTGCAGTGGCCGATAGGAGAAGTTAAGCCATGACTTAATGGTAAAATGACAGCCTGAGAGGGCCAGAGAGAGCCTTATACATGCATCTGTGGATTGGTGTCTCCGTATGTGTGTCTGTGTATTTGTTTGTGTGTGTGTGTGTGCGTGTGCGTGTGTGTGCGTGTGGCGTGCGTTTGAACATGGAATAGACAGCTGTAAACAGGCTCTCCCCTCCTACCTCCTGAGAGAGGGTAAAAAATCCTCTCCTCTCTCTGCAGCAGTGCTCTCTCTTCTCTAAGAACTCAGCCAGAGCACTATCGTGTCACCTCTGGTGCAGTTTCCTCAGACAGCCAGGGGGGGTGCTGTGAGAACAAGTGGCATGTTTTTTTTTTTTTAAACATTACGGATTCAAGTCCTTCAGTGATGCGACAGGGGAGAGTGCTATTAAGGGGAGGCATCCAAGGGAGCAGCCCTTGGACTTGTGGCCACGTTGCAGAGTGAAATCGATGCATGCACATCAGAATAAATGGCACAATCACTCAGAGGAGTGGCCATATTGAACATGTGGCAACAGGCCACCCTCATTACAGTTAAGAGACACACAAAAGTGCAGATTGCATAAAATACGAGATGCCACATCAAAACTGGCTCACTGGCTGAAAGTTTCTTCCCTGTGCAGGGTTGGACAAGGGGGTTAGATGGCACATGTTCAGGCTGTGCTTTAGCATGGGGGGATGGAGGGTATGTTGTGGCATGACTAAAATAGGAAACCACTCTCTGGTTAAATGAGGGCCAATTTCAGAGGAGTGTTTAGTAATTTGCAAAGTAGTATCTATAATTTGCACTTGCCGTATTGTGAGTGAATGGTGCTGTTATATTTTAAACACTACATGTAATTATACTGCATCTCTACGTTGCCTATAAAACGTTGCATAAAAGCAATACATCTCCATTGCCATGTTCACGAGGTCAGATACGCACAGCATGACAATTCAGATGCATGAATACACACACACGTACACGTACACACACAAACGCACACACACACACACACTCCCTCTCTTTTCCTTTCTCTTTCTCTCTCTACCTCTCTCTCACAAACACACACACTCACACAGATACACACACGCACAGTTACACATGCAGGAACAAACAGTGTCTCGCTCAGTCATTTGGAGGACACAGCCTCTGAAAACCCATTACATGATTAAACATGCAAATTATGAGTCTTTCACAGAAAGCAGGTTTTTGTGGGATTATTACCCAGGCCCCTCGGGGGCCAGAGGCTAACGGCTCAATCCTGCTGTTGCACCAATCAATACCCCTGCCAGAGTCAGCAGAGACCATCTCCTGTCATCTTGACCCCTTGCAAAGTTTCTCGCCTTGAAAGGATCACATAGTGCTCTGTAAAGAGATGCATACATGATGCATGTGTTTGTGTTTGTGTGTGTGTGTGTGTGTTATTGTGTGTGTGTGTGTGTGTGTGTAATCAATATTTTCCAGGGCTATGAATAGTTTTGTTCTGAACTTGCTATGTTGCAGAAGAAAAGCTGTCTTGCATGCAAAATATTTTCAGACTGCTATGTGGCCGGGTAAAATACACACAGCACAACAAATACAAAAGATAGGGTTTATTTCTCATAGATTCTTAGTTGATCTTAGTAGACTATTTACAAGATGTAAAAGAAAGAAAATACAGTATGCTTCAAATAAAAGGGTAATGCAAAGCACTATCTGCCCTGTATTTATCCCAAAGTCCACTCAACTGTTAGCAATACTGGACCAGGTAATACAGCTAACTTGCCTTAACACAGTCACGTAACTAAAGACTAAATCTCAAAGATTCCTATTTCCTTAGGCTCGCGGTTCCTAAACAAAATATCTAATATGTCTTAACTAACTGCTTTATTGCAGGAGCTAGATCCTTAAGTCCGAATACTCAAAGGAAATAACAAAAATATCGTTCACTTATGAACTTAGTGTGGATTTCAGATTAGCCTATGCTTTAGCTATCCAGCTATTATCCAAAATGACTGTTACAATGCAAATTTCTCCAAACAAAGAATACGGCAGTGGCAATGCTGACAAAGGAAAATATTCACATTAGTCTACTTTCTAGCACTGTCATTATTACATTCAATTAACTTGTGAACTCTTATCTAAACACATATACTTACTTCTACATGAACTAGCGAACTCATGCAACCATAGGTCTCTAGCTAGCGGGCATGAGTCCTGGAAAATCCATCCTCATCTTCGGGTTACAGATCAACATGCAAACTTACTCTCCCAAGATATAAACTCATTAACATCTAATCTCTTAGATTTCATTCAAACTGCACACTTGCAATGTGCATTAAACTAGGATTGCTGGGTTTTTAGTTACACCATGCTCCATCAGACAACTTCTGCTCTGGTCTCGTTGCTGATCATCATACTGGCACGCACGTTCTTAAAGGGACCTTGTGTTTTACCCTGAACACCATGCATATGCTGTACAGCAGATTACCCATTCCTTATATGCTGTACAGCAGATTACCCATTCCTTTCATCACCTGGCTGGCTACAGTTGCATAAAATGGAATTTGTTTTTCCTCCTATTTCACTTGTTTATATACATTTATGTACCTTTTCTCTATTTCTGTATCTCCTCTCTCTCTGTCTTTACGCACACATGTACACACACACACACACACATTCTGGAGGTGCAGGAAAGAGAGATGGAGAGAGAGGAGAGATGGAGAGAGAGAAAGAGCGGGAGAGAGGGTAACTCACATGAAGTTGGTGTTTGGACTTTCACACATACTCTTCTTCTGTAGAGGAAGTGAGTCTTTAATGAGGTGAATATTGTATTACAGATTCCTTTCAAATGCATTTGTAAATAAACTACTACAGTAAATCACATCTAAATTGCAGCATTATTCCTTGCATCTAAATAGAATAGAATAGTGTGTGTGTGTGTGTGTGTAGGTAGCAATTTAGACATAATAATGAGATTTGTCCATCTACTTTCTGCCATGTTGCTAATGAATAAACTAATTTATATTTACATTTTGGTCCATATATTACACAGCAATTTGTTATAATTGCTTATGATTACCACAGATAATAAAACAGATTATTGACATGTAGATTATCTCTGTCCTTTCTACAGTAAGCCATGTGATGGTGAAATGATTGCTTCCTACACCTTTTCATATCTCACACCATTTTCTTGAGAATACTTGCAATCAATATCTGCATGGTTTGAATTTGTGTGGGTTCAGAGCAGGCACCTCTCCAACCCCCAATCTCCAAAACAAAAACTGGCGTGTTGCCCATGGGTGAGAAGAGTGAGTGGGCTGTGATTTAAAAATATATGCAGATGATGTTTAGCAGATTAAATGGTTGATCGTGTTCAACCTCAGTGGACAGCAGAGGCGAATACCAAGTGGACAGAACATGTTGCCGAGAACCCAGTAAAAAAAAAATGACCACAACAAAAACAAGTTAAGATGTCCTTGGTTGAGACATTATTATTGTAACTCCTGCTTTTCCACAGAAAAGCAGAAAATCTGCCCACACAAAATGATCCAGGGGTAAATGCTTTAGCTAAACAAATGCTAATCACCCCAAAAGCCCTATGTGCTAATGGGAGCCATAACTCCAGTTCAGTTGTGTTCTGCTCTGCACTGGCTGGAGTTAATTACTGTATGTTTACTGCTATGGAGGTCCATCTGTGTTAACCAAACTGAGTGAAAATAGTGTTTGCCTTACAAGGTTTTTGTGATGTTAAATACACAAACCCATGCCCCAACCCCAACTAATACACACAAACACACACACACACACACACACATACACACACAGACACACACACAAGTCATCTCTTGCTTTCATTCGCCACAATGGTCTTAAAATGCTTCTGTCTGCACCATGCTCACTATAATGCAATTTCAGGCTGATGGTGAGAAGCTCTCTGTGTTTCACTCACAGCTGTTGCGGCAAGGTTGATCTTTGTAGTGGAATGACTCATATTGATTGGAGTTTTTTTTTTTTACTGCACTCTTTGTGCCACAAGGCTGAGGTAAACACTATCATCTGCTGGCTCAGAGACGAGTGGGTGCTCGGAGGGCGCAAAACAACTTCACCACCAATCACAACCTCACAAGACCATGCTGGCGAAGAAGCTGCCACCATTTTCCAAACATTGCTCACCAACTGACAGAAATAGAGATACACAGAGCATTTATGTTTCAATCCCTAAATGTTTTTGGATATGCAAACAAAAGAGATTGACTTCAGTATAGCTGTGCGCCTCTGCCTTCACATCTGAGCACAAGGTCAGAGGAAGGGCAAACAGGTGAAATAAAATGCAAATAGTGCGAGCTGGAGATCAATCATTGTGGTCTTCTCAGAATATGGGGGTGAATAATATTGTGTTGACTGGGTGTGAAGGAATACAAACACATCGGATTGCAATTAAAACACTATTGATCAAGGTCCCTGTTGGGGTCAGTGAAAAAGCCAAACCGATAAAGGCAATTGGCTGGTCTTGGCAGGAAGCAAAACAAAATGGCACCTACTCATTACCTGAACAATTACCAGGAAGCTCATGGCTGGTGTATTGGTTGGTTCTCTGTCCACTTCCCTTTGTCTTGCTGCCCGTTTTGGTGTGTGTACAAATGTTTGGCTTTGCTTGAGCTACTATTATCTACAGCCAAACCAGTCTATGACTGATTTGGTCATTTGAACAAGAGACAGGAGAATATGTGAGCTAATGCTTGGTTAATGTGAGCTAATACAACTGAAATTGGCATCAAATTCTCAGTGGACAGAGAAAGTATACATAACCGCGTTTAGAAATTGTGTGTAATGTGAATTCTGCTAGATTAAATTCTTGTTTGTGTATGTTTCTAACTTCACTGCATATAAAATAAGCCATGATAGTGCTTTCTTTTGAGTTTTCCTTTAGGCGTAATAAGCTCTCAGTAGTTGTATAATCCATATGTAATAAGCAGAAAAAATACAGTAAATGATATCAATGTCTCACGTTGCCACATAGCCTGGCTGTGTGTGCAGACATGCTCTGATGCTGTGTGTCGGTCTGGGCTGGTGCGGAGGAGGGATCCAGAGGGGTGGGTGGAGGTGTGACCCTGTGAATGCTGGTGGCAGCCCAACTGTCACCATGCAAGAGCAAGCCGCCACCACACGGGTCCAGCTGTAGTTGCTAATGCATGTCTTTCATCAGGTCTTGACTGGCACCTGTCTTGGTCTTTTTTCCCTAAAGAACGAAATACACTACGACTCACATGTAACTATGATCCTTTGGAGGGGTGGACAAACCAATTGTTGTTGTTGGTTCCCACATATTTTGGTTATAGAAAAGTATATTTTATGCTTAACTTTAATGATCCTAGGTCTGCAGTGTGTAGTCTATGCATGTAGCAATGTGGCATTAGGATGGTCGTAACTGCTGGCAAATACATGCCTCCAGCTCCCAGCAAGCATTCAGGCATTTGTAGAGCTAATTAGCTCTGCTCTGTGAGCCTTTGGGTGGAAAAGTCTGCCATTTGTTTTGGGCCCACTTCACACTTAGCCTGACCTTTTCCCTGTTACAGTGATTTAGGCCTGGACTTTATTTAGGAAATATCTTCATATTTTCCATAGAGTTTGACCTCCAGCCACACTATGTCTCTTCATAGAGCTTGTCTGACATATTTTTTCCAGCACGATGAAGTTGTTGAATTATGCACTTTACATTGGAGAAATACAGCAGCTATGAACAATGTTTGATTGGACGTTTACATAAATTAGCTAAATCATTTAAAAGCATATTCAATACAGAATGAGTCGTAAAGATAATTTCTCCATATGCATTGCATTATTATATTTCACATTTGTGATGTATATAGGCCTATACGTTTATGTAACAGTAACTGTATGTACATTCAGATCTATTGTTCCAATCCTGTTTTTCATGTGCATGCTTTGTGTAAAGGGTTGTTCTGAACTACATTTCTTGTTCTGTCGGTCATATGAAAATTATGTTAAAATAATTTATTTTTTTATTTTATTTATTTTAACATTCTGTTTTGCCATTAAGTAAAACTAGATGCTTACATCCATATAATATACTTACATATTTGCATACACATGTGCACAATAGTTAAAGATGTTTTATAATGTTGGTTAGAGTACATTAAGGAAAATAGAAATAATAAACAATAATGTCAATGCAATAACAATTATCAATAGCCTAATGAAAATAAACAAATACCATAATATACAAACCATAACTCATAAGAACCACTTAATTAATTAAGTGTATGCTTAACAGATATGTCTTCAGACCCCTCTTCAGACCCAAAACTATCACAGGAACGCAGAGCATACTGTATGCGAGAGATTTACAGAAATAAATTTCTCTTCATCTCTATTTACTGTACAGGTAAGAATCAGCCTTTTCAGAATGAAGTATTCCTCAGTACCACAAAACACAGTGCAACTCCACTATCTCTTCCTGAGGGCTTCTGTCATGACAGCACAGTGGCTTTGTAATGTATGGGAAAGGGTCGACCTTCACCGACCTGTCCTCTCCTCTTTCTTGCTTCTGACTCCTCTCTGTCAGGACGAGCTCCTATAAACAAGCCAACACATCCCATCACACCTCCGACTCCACTGCCTGCCCCGTCCTCCCTAGACTGCCCATAATGGAGAGAGAGAGAGAAAGGAAGAGAGAGCGAAAGAGAGAGAGAGAGAGAGAGAGAGAGAGAGAGAGAGAGAGAAAACACCATCAGAGCCCATCACGGTAAATCCCTTAGCACCTGATGCAAGAACAGATCTGTTGTCTGAAATGAGACTCGTGTCAGGATTGGACGGAGACTTTCGGTGGCTTGGCTTTCGGCTTGGAGAGAGCGCTCACACCTTTGTGTCGTGGGCTGACCAGGTTGCTGTCATTTTTTATTCCTGTCTGGGAGGGTGGAAAAAGCGTCGATGTGCAATTCTCGCCGTAGCACTCCCCGGAACCGTACATGTGGAGTCATTACTGGGAAAGGTCATCGCACCACCTGGCTCTTTCTTTTGTGTCTCCGCTTTTTTCCCTCCAACAACCAGTAGATCCAGATGAAAACAAAGACCCCCCTCCACCACCTACTTCACTCCTTCTTCTTTCAGTCTAATTCCAGTGTATTTTGTTATTTCAGTGCCATGCATTGATTTATTCTCTTTTTCTGTCCACTGTCCGGGCAGCCCATATAAGTCTAGCCACACACCAATAGCATAAAAGATGGATTTTATATACCAAATGGTTTGTCTTTGAGTAAGAGGCTCTGACATTTAGCACATTATTAAAAATCTCATAAAATGTACCTGACTCTTAAATCTTCCTTTTAATGGCCTTTTAGATCTGCTGTGAGGTGATAAAAATGCAATGCCTTTATTCCTAAATTCTTCAGGTCCAAAAAGCATTTGACCTTATTTATACCGTTGGTTTTCTTCTATATATTCTATATTTTGATTGAAACAAGTGATGGAACCTGTATGTCTTTGTCACAGTATGTCTATTTAACAGACTGCATTCCAAAATGGTTTCAGTATTATGAAATAGTTCAATGTATGATATTGTGTTATTGGTAGTCAGTGTTTGGAATAACGGCATTTAAAAGAACGGCGTTAGGTAACAACGTTATTTTTTCAGTAACGGGGTAATCTAACTAATTACTTTTCCCGCCGTATACAACGCCGTTAACGTTACTGGACGTTAAATGCAGTGCGTTACTATGCATTGATTGAATAAACTGTGTAATCCAAACGCACCCCTGGCTCACAGCTAGTGAGGAGGTGGGTTAATAACGACGTAAGCAATTATGATTGGCTAAGGCAGAGTCATGTTTCATGGTAGCCAATCAGAGCCAGTGTTTTTACACACACACACTATAGAGATTCGACGAAACAGCAGAGGTCTGGAGCAATCCGATGAAAAGTTGGCATTTTCAAGGTGGAGATATAAGCACTACTTAAAATTCATTGTGGTCAAAGGCAAGAATGTGCATGTAATGTGTACATTATGTCAAGGAGCGAAGACTTTGTCGACATCCGTTGTAAGCAACTCTAATTTAATGAAGCATCTCACACACGCATCTAAAACTAGTGGCCAAAAACGCAGATACCTCCACCACAGATGATAGCTTGCCATCCACTAGCAAAGAAGGACAGAGCAAAGTCCTCCAAGCAGCAAAAGCTAGATCTTTCTGCCTCACAACAAAAACCTATGACACAGGCTGAAGTCAACCGTAGGTCTGTCGATGTGCAATATTTTGAATTTACCCTTGGGGATCAATAAAGTATCTACTGTATCTATCTATCTATCTATCTAATAAATATCAAAAGTTATGTAGCCTACACTACAGTACAAACACCTGTCTGTTCTACTCATTTCAACTGGCTGCTCAGAACTGCTCAAAAAAATCCAAATTCTTTGACATATAGCAACTTTTTTTTTTAACAGTAATGCAAATAGTTACTTTCCCTGGTAACGAGTTACTCTTATCATAGAGTAATTCAGTTACTAACTCAGTTACTTTTTGGAACAAATAGTGAGTAACTATAACTAATTACTTTTTTAAAGTAACATTCCCAACACTGTTGGTAGTATATGATCAAAAAAGAAGAAAATACGGCCTGAGAAGTACAACAGATGCATTATAGATTTTTGCTGTTGAAAGGTCATGCACATATAACAAGCACTGGCATTTTGGTCCTTGGGTGCATGCCCTATATTATAGCCTTATGGGAATTTCAATTAAAAATGTTATGCTTGACCAGCCTACTTGTTTTATACGATTATTTATAACTCTAGGGCAATTCCGCGCAAAACTTTCACATCCATAACGGCAACACAATTCCATGGTATTTAGTTGTCGTTATGGACGTGACAGTTTTGCGTGGAATTGCCCTCTATCAGACCACATACATTTACCATCAACATATGCAATCTTTGCATTAATGTATACATTTGTAAATCATATAACACAACACCATGGGACTATATGGGTGCACACTATGCACAGCTTCATTATTTTCTACTTCCTGTTGGGAATACTTTTCAAAGAGAGATTTCTTTTTTTAATCATTTATTTAAAGTTTCCTTTGAACTCTGAAATTATATTGCATCCTTAAATGTACACAATGTTCCACTGGGTAAAAAGGAATCAATGTTATTGTAATTGCCTTCATGGTTTCTCTCTTTCTCTTTGTTTATGTGTATGTGTGTGTGTGTGTGTGTTTATGTGTGTGTATATGTGTGTGGGTGAGTGTGTTTGTGTGTGTGTGTGTTTGCGTTTGCAGCAGCAGTCTATACTGCAGTAAAGCATGGCATTACTCAGATTTCTGAGAATGGGCGTCGTTTGACCCATGACTGGACTGGCAGAGTGGTGGGGGAGATTTAAGGGAGAGAGGCATTCTGCTCTGAGCCTCTTGCTGAGGTGATGAGTGAGTATTGCTTCAGCTTTGTCTCTTGTTAATAAATCATAATTTTCTCCAAATTACTGTTTGCTCAGTTGTAAAATAAGACCAGAAATATATTGAGTGCAAGTCAGACATGCACAAAGGAGGAATTGATTGTCTTGATTAATTCTGTGGACACTAGCTGCTTACATTATTGACTCTTTCGATCCTGCAGTAAAATTGCAAATCAACTAAGTTTGGACTCATTTACACATTTCTAAGTCTGGACTCATTTACACATGTCTAAGCTTAACACCATGACAAAGGATTAAGTCTTTGTAAAACAGTATATCGGTGGCCATTGCCTATATTTGAATACTCAAAACTAATAAAAAGAAACGTAAACATAGGGGGAATTAGTTTTAGTATTTGGTATTGTTATTATTCATGGTATTACTTTTAAAATAAATAATATATACAATTATAAATGAAACAGAAATTATCTTATCTTATGCTGAATAATTTTTTGACACAATCTCAAATTTTCCCTATTTTGGAAAGAGAGCTTTTATTGCTGATGAGTATTGCATCTGATGGTCCAATGGATGAGCAATTGTATATTTGTTCTAGCTTGGCTCCAGCTGACTACTGCTCTCAGGTCAGCTAGATTTGTTGAATTTGTCCACAAACATCTGGGTTTACAAAATGTATTTCATTTGTGTGTGTATTTATTTGTTCATTTCACAGCTGTCCAATGGAACTGCATACAGTACAGTTGTATTTTTATCATAGACAATAATTTCATTGTCCCCCGAAAGGACGTAGAAACAAAAGTGCCCGCTGTAGTGCTAGATCATACAGCAAAAACATCTGTGTTTCATTGAGTATGCAGGCTGCACAGAGCAGCTCTTTTCATTACTCAGCCTTAAGACGGCAGCGGCTGACAGCATCACACTCTGTGCTTTAAGAGCAGGCATATGTGCACTGACGGCTGTGCTTCCCCCTGTGCGCCCGTCGCCCTTCAGACGAGAGATCACACCTGGCTGCCGCGGGAGGCCTGGCGTGGCATGGCGTGGCGTGGCGTGGCGTGTGGAGCTCGCCTCCCCCGGTGCTTGATGAGAGGAGAGGAGCAGCGGGCCTGACAGAGGAGCCGCGCCTCTCCTGCTCTGGGTGCCCTTGTCTGAGCCCATCACGATTGCCGTCCTCTGCTGCCTCCACGCTCCCCGGCTCCTCGCCCGATTCCCCTGGGCGGGGAGTCAGGCTGCACCATGTTACCCTCAGCACAGCTTTTAGCATACGTTATTTCAGTGCACAGACGTTTGTTTTCCAAATAGGCAGGACCTCATGCTAGACTATAGTGAATTGGTGTAGAGTTTTTGATACTATACTTATCATTCTTGTTACTATTGACGCTATGTGATTGACTATTCACAGTTTAGGCGCCAAAACTGAGCACCATTAGCCTGGTTGACACCAGACCCTTCTTAGTTGTAACTGAGAATCGGTCTGGGGAAGGTTCATTCACAGCCCATTTCCGAGGGGGCGTAAATCTCCGGATGAAATTGGAGAGAACGAAAACCAATCAGAGCATTGAAAAAGATGACCTATGCAGAGCGACGGGAATACACCATTTATTGTCTGGTTGTAGGTTAGGGGAAAACGGGGAAGAATTAAACTCTTTTAATAAACCTATTGTACCAAGACATCGTACCACACTGAAAGCTAATATTGTCACTAGCAACCTACATCTGCCCTCTGTCAAACAATTGCATTTTCAGCTCTGAAAAAAAACAAAACAAAAAGTCGAATGTGCATTTTGTTTTATTCGTCCCTTCTGGTCGGGACATATAAAACAGGCATGGGGGAAAGAAATATATAACCTAGTTTAAGCTATGCAAACCCCCAATATTAGATTTCAAAAAGCATGTAGGATAGCAATGCATCTGATGACTCCTCTGCCACTTGAAAGCGAGGCTTAGTGAAACACTGAAACGTTCAAAGCAATTATGCCGGAATTGTTTTGAGGCTTCAAAACTATGACACCTCAGAGCTGTAGTCTATATGGTAAAACTTAGCTGTCAGACTTCATAGCGTAGAGGGTCATTCAAGTCTGTGGCTCGCTGTGCTAGCCTATATGTTCATGGTCTAGTCAAAAGCTAAGCAGTGATGTCCTTGGTTTGTAGCTAGATGGGCGACCACATCAAATAACACTGAAGTGTAGCTTAATGCAGCGACTAATGATCTGTAAATAATTTTCTTTCTATGAAAACTGTTGCAACTGTTGAGCATTCTGAGAGTTTCTGGTTACATTACATTACATTTAACAGACACTTGTTGACCAAAGTGACTTACATATGTCCCCTACTGTATATTACAAGGGTATTACATTGTCCCCAGAGCAACTTGGGGTTAAGTGCCTTGCTCAAGGGCACAATAGTGGAAGCCGGGAATTGAACTGACAACTTTCAGGCTACTGCACGCTAGCCCATCTCCTTAACCACTACACTACCATCGCCCATGGTGGAATCGGTATAATTAATGATAAAGAAGCTGACCAGATATCGCTGAAATGAACGGGATGACTGACAAAATAAATTACTGTGATTACGGTTTTGATAAATCATTGATGGCATACATTTAACAAGTCAGCATAGCACATCAATTCAGAATTAAGTGTTTTCTGTAGGCTACATGCATCATCGGTCCACCCAAAGTAGGCTACTGCATACATGAACAGAATATCAAACAATTTTCAGTAGCCTATCACTGTTGCAGATATCACATAAAGGCATCCCTTCAATTTTTGTAAATTTTCGCACATTCCAACATATGGAAGCAGTATGGGAAACTTTCTTCTAACTCCCAGTCTTAAATTGATATGATAGCAGCTTCAAACAAGCGCTGTTCCTCGGCAGCCGCCATCTTTCATATTAAAAAAACCCTGCTTGCTTCAACGTCGGTGCTGGTGGTCTATAGTCATTGTGTAAAGCCCGCCTCGGCGGTTGTGATTGGTGCCTGGATTTAGGAAAATTGGAAATGGGCTTGAATGGGTTCTTAGCCAGACAGACCTGCAGAGCAAATCCCAAATCTTGGTTTCCCAGGCTAGAGCACCATCTAAGTACGTCTTGTTGCTGAAGTCGCCAGCACAATATTAGCCAATGACATGAATGGTGAAGTGGTCATCTGGCAGTCTCTCCAGGTTCATGTTAGCCTGAGTGAACACATTTGGATTCGCTCCAAGTGCGGTGACCTTTCTATTGAAGCAGATTTCTGAATCACCAAAAACTCAGTGTGGCAAGTGGTAGGTTTGCTCTCTATTGAGACATGTCGACTACGCCATCTGAGGCCCTGCCCCTCAGAATATTCAATGAATTGGACTATAATTTGTTACCTGAAGCCCAACCAGGCAACACAGGTTTGTGGTCACAGGAAAACCAGAGGCGTGGTTCCAAAAATAAACTCTGTCTTTATTTACATTCATTAAAAACATACAGGGAGTGGGTTCTCTCCAGACAGTCAGAACTTTTGCCACTAAGGCACTGACACAAATGGCCTACAAGACCTGGACACACATGTATACACACAGTCGCACACACATACACCAGAATGTGCTCGTTAGATTACTGGCTGAGAGGGATGGGAGAAGCCAGGAACAGGGCTGGAGCTTACCCAGGACTGGAGAGTATATCAGAGGGAGGGTCTACAGACACACCACACGTGAACATGTCAATAGCAAATGTGAGTGGTTGAAGTAGCACGTCAATAGATGACGGACAAGTGGCTTATTCAATCATATGCAAGCATTTTTTGATTAGGCCCAGCATTCTGAAGCAACACTCCAATGGATTGGTCCCAGATGGTGGAACGAAATTCATCTGGCGAGAGTCAGGTTAGTTCAGGGCCATTTTAACAGACAAAATAGCCTAAAGCTGGACGAGAGCGGCCGGTGTACAGTTCTTCTCCCGTGTGCAAGTTAAAATGTATGCAAACATACAGTAAACAAAACAACAAACATGTAAAATCGACCAACACAACTTGGGTGCAGACAAAACAGCAGCGTTCGGAACCCGGACCAAAAGTAGCCTTGATATTGCCGCTCCTTGTGTTACCACCAAGCTCTGCTACACGAAAACATACAATTACAACCCACCCAAGCTACATATTATTTTAAAAACAGTTAAAATGACATACCGATCAGATGAGGTCGGTTATGAGGCCCATGTTCTGCGACCGACAGCATCAACTATACTAGCCTACATCATACGGGAAAAGTTACTACGAACCCAATGCCACAATAACCTACCAGGAATGTCACTGGATGCATGCACAGCGGGCAGGAGGCCAAAACACAAGGGATCCGGTGGTGAAAGCAGGAGTCAGGTGGACGAACATCGGTATGCAGCCTTGATGTCGGCTTTCAAATTAAAAGCTGAAGTTAATATAGCCACTCCTATATGCTGATTGGCTCACCTCCGAATGCCAAGAGCCACTCGCAATAGAGCATCACAGTCCCGCCCACAGGAGTTTCCGGAAGTAAGAATTCAATGCAATTTCTCCATTGACAATTCGGGTATAAGCCATAAAAACTTAACTGCACATGGTAGACTCAAAACCAGCTACGGC
Organism: Alosa pseudoharengus; assembly: GCF_046254945.1. Taxonomy (NCBI): domain Eukaryota; kingdom Metazoa; phylum Chordata; class Actinopteri; order Clupeiformes; family Clupeidae; genus Alosa; species Alosa pseudoharengus. The sequence goes on along the minus strand of NW_027468565.1, from coordinate 33,778,060 downwards.
TGTACTAAGTGATTGTGTATGCTCATATAGACGCCAAAAGTTCATGGGGAACTAACCTCGTTTTGAGATAAATGTCTTTTATTCGCGATGTCTTGGATAAGTACTTCATTACCCACAATCCTGAACAATCCCACAATCCCACAGTGATGCCTCTGATTGGTGGAAAGGCCGTTCAGTCATAGTTTGAAACTTGAATCAGCGAAAATTATTGACAAGATGGCGGAGTCTTTTACTGCCTATGGCGAAAATCTTAATGTGAATAAAAACTTTCTAGACGAACATTGGTACTTGTATCAACAAGGATTGTGGTTTATATATCACACGAACTTAGTCAGGGCCAATACACCATCAAATAGAACACTGTAAATGCTAGTTTGAACACTTAACTTTTCAGGTAGCCGATAGGCTAGCTAATCATTAGCCTTTCAGACATTAGAATGTCATTATAATGCTGCTAACATTAGCCTACATGCTGCAACACAGGTATGAAATATATTATGTTTTAGTGACCTTGTTGTTTCTATGAACATGAATTGTTGTTTATATGAAACATCAACTTAGACGAGGCATAAAAAGCCCTATATATCCCCATTAAGAACTTAAACCTTTGAACTAGCTAGCTAGCTGATAGCAAAGCTGGATGCTACCACCGGGTAGACACTGCAGTAAAATGGTTAGCAAACCGTCCATGCCCCCGGCCCGTGAATATTTCAGTTTCAAGGACGAAATCAAGAGTGTCCAAAGGGGTGAAAACCACTTTAAATCGGGTCACATTATTGACTGTTGTGTGTCGAGGGTCAGCTTGTGGGTTTTGTATGGGCCAGCATGAGGAACAAGACCTATCAAACCTACGAAGTTGTGTGGTGAGTTTTGCAGGGAGGTTGGTAATGCTAGTTAACATTAGCTAGACTACTGTAGCCTTCATACTGTACGAGCTATATCAATCATTAACCTAGAAATACTTCTTCGTACATTTAATGAACATTTTGTGTAATAATTCAAGTTAATAAACTGAATATGGTGGTCCAAGAGCAGACCATGCACCGGTCCATGCATCAGGATGGCAGTCAGATACGAAGCACTGCACAATGTTGCTAACGTTAACGTTAACGTTAACCGCTTTCACACACACGATATAAAATACACAATGGTAAATATAACATTCAATACCAAAACACTATTATTTACACAATTACTCCTGAAATAACTGCTATTAACTATATAAAAATCATTGTTTGGAGGAGAGGGTTCGCTGCTGTCGCCGGTTGGAAATGAATGATTTCGCGGCGCGCTGGTTCATGCTGCTTATATATTTTTCAGTGAGGCCCGGTGGTTTATGGGATGAGTAGTTCCTTCGCTCGGAAATGAAAATATGTACACAGTCTTGTACCTTTGACTTTTTTTGGACTTTCTATTCGTTTTTTCACTCGAAATGATATGTTGTATGCTTATGAGTTACGCCGTAGCTGATTAGCCTAAGACATGCTCTAAAACTCTTTAGATACGGATTTTTCCAAAACGTCAATGGGAGAAATGAATGGGAAATTTACTTCCGGAAACTAAGCTCTCTCGGAGGAGGGGCGGGACTGTGATGCTCTATGGCACTACCGGGCTAGACAAGGGGCGTGGACCTTGTCCTGTTACATCAGGAACCAATCATAACCACTCATCCGGCATGATGCGTTATATGATGACAGACAGAGGAGTACAGCTAGCAGATGCTGTCAGTGTTAAACGACACAGACATATCCAAAACGTTTGGTTCCAAAACGCCATATCCACCATTTTAATTAATTTTCATAAATCATTATTTAGAGCTGCAATTGGGTATTGTTATTTGATTTATCGTTACTCAATCAAAACAACACAACCGTAATTTGATTGATATTACCTGAAATGCACAATTAAATAGCCTGACTTTTCAATGGTTTTAAAAACGGAGATATAGCGTTTTAGAATTGAGTAAACACCTGCTTTTAAAACCTTACTTTACAAGAAAGATGTGCATGCTGTAATTCCAAAAAGATTGGGTAAGAGTTTAATGTACCATTTTAAATTTAATTTCACCGATTGTTACGCCCCTTGGAAAGCAGAAGGGCATGAAGAGTCCCATTCTCAATCATAACTGAGATCTGAGATCAGTCTGATGTCAGCCAGGCTAGGATTATGCGTTACCTTCATGCCTTTGCTCTTATGTCTTCCCTTGACACAAACTTTCAATACAAACAAAGCGGGCCTCGGTTCCTATCTTCTGGATAGTCTATCAGTGAATGAATGCCTGTTGCATTGCACTGTGATGGATGGCGTAGTAGTAAAAAGTGATAGGAACTTAGTTGTATTTTCCCCGTTGGGTATGATGTAGTCTGGCCCAAGCTGGTGTGAAGGAATGCAAGCAGCACAGTGACATAAAAGAAGCAAACAAAAGCTGACAGCACACAACAACAGCAGCAACAACAACAACAATGTTAGCTCACTGCAACAGTGTGAAGTGTAAGACTAAACCATTCCTATTTATTTTCTTATCCGTATTTATTTCATATCTACATGCTGTATGGGAGATAATACATTTTGTAAACTGCATACATTTGCAAAAGGAGAGGCATATGTTTCTGAATGTGGGATGATGACTAGACCATCTGAACTGATTAATCATCTGATAACATGGTTAAAATACATAGTAACCCTCTGTCTCAAGTGAAAAGAGCTTCTGACACCCCATATACCCCCCTCCCCAGTCTGAACCAAGCCTATGTGGGTGAAGTGTGGGGGCGAACTCCACAGTGCCACTCGGAGTCGGTGTTCCCCTGGAAACGGAGTGTGATGGACACAGGGGTCCTGCTTGGCATGCACAACACTGTGTTGTCTGCTACTGAATGGCAGGCTTTAGAGACAGAGCTCTCTCTCTCTCTCTTTCTTTCTTTCTCTCTCTCTCTCTCTCTATCTATCTATCTCTCTGTCTGTGGGGAAACAATTCAAAAAATATGTACATTTTGTTCTTTCTATTTTGGAGCAGTTTTCTTGCTTCACTGCTTTGAGAGAAAAAAAAATATCCAGTCTCTTAATTGTGGTCATGGGATTTAAGACTATTTGAGCTCAAGGTTCAGCAGCATATTCAAATTCACATAATTCAAAGAAACTCATATATATTAGAAGATGAATGAATATAGAAAATATTCATTCATTTTTCAAAATGCTGAAATTGAATGGTTTACCAAGTTAACTGAATTTCTCTCTCACGTCACCTCAACACTTCAAGTGAAAATGTTCTGCAAGAGATGGGAATAGTTAAATAAATAAATACACTTTCAAGGACGTTCAAGCTGGGGGCTGTTTTTCATCTCACTTGTTTGTTCTGCCTCTCTGTCTCTCTCTCTCCGAGAGAGAGGAGATGCAGCTCTACTTTTTAGCTTCACAGTTCTGTTTGTCTCAACCACTTCTTTAGAGGCTTGGATTATGAAGTAGTATGAAGACAAATTTTTATTAGTATGCATTGTTTGTGATTTCCTAATTCTTTATCAAATATGAGCTCAGATATATATTGATAATTATTTTATTTTATAGTTATTAATTAGGAACATTAATATACTGTATATTGTGTGTACTCTATGTCAAGTGCGTAGGTTTGAATGGACTATAGGGACATTAATGGACTATAGGGACATTAAAATTGTCCCTACCAATATTTTAGCGAACTCATTCATATTAGTTTTCATCTCCAGGACAACTAGTTTTGTCACACTATCATTTAATCCTATAGGGGGACTTCAAATTTCATATTAGTTTTCCCTTTGCCCTTCAGAAATGCCAACAAAAAAGAAAAGAGACATCCAAAGTTTTTTCACCACACAGAGTACATTAGTAAATACTAATGCACATACAAATGTATAAGGGATGGAGGGGGTTGTAGTGTCCCACACTCTCAGTCTCTCTCTCTCTCTCTCTCTCTCTCTCTCACACACACACACACAGTATGTAAGGCTGAAGCTGAATTGCTTGTATTGCTTTCAACCTATCTGGTGAAGGAGGCAACCCGAGGTGGATAGCAGTTTCCACTTCATCCTGGAATCTCTCTCTCTCTCTCTCTCACACACACACACACACACAGAGAATGTAGGAGTTCCTGAGTTTGAGGTGCTGTGTTGCTATCTTTGCGTCTGGAGCAGAAGGAGGCAGCTTGAGGTGGATAACAGGTTACACTTCACCCTACACTGAACCGTGATAAGGGCCCTGGTGACAGTGGCTGCCTCAGTGGCAGCGCTCCGGATAGGGGGGGGACATGGGGGACAATGGGGACAGGCCCTGACAAACGAGGGGAGCACTCCAGACATGGTGCAGAGCAGTGCATCCTCGCCTCCTGACCCAGCCAGTCAGCAGACCCAGGAGAGAGAGAGAGAGACTGGAGGACGTGTCCCAGATGAGCTGCAGACTCCGTGTCAGCTGAGTGCCAGGGAGGGTGGTCCCAGAGGAGCAGGCCAGAGGGGAAGACTGATACAGCAACAACAACAACAACAACAACAAACAGGAAATGAATGACATTAAATTGTGACTGATAACAAAAAAATAATAATAAAAAAAAACAAGAGCATATGATTTCAAAAGATGTAAATAGCTGTCAGCTTATTTGTTGTGGAATCTGCATGGATAAAGCAAGTGAGAAAACTTAACAGTATTTTCTACAACCTTCCCCCATATATGCATTTAAAAGTGAAGTGAAGAGACAGGTCCATACAGTCTAATTCAAATTTGTGGAGAGAGCGGCTACATCACAAGTACTCAGTCTCCGGAGAAAGAGAATGATATTGCCCGTGTGCTTTCATATGGACCCTTTCAAGAGAGTTCCATTATCAGCATCATAGTTGGCCCCACAAGACTTCCTTTTTAACATTCCATATGTTATCTTAAAGGTCCAGTATGTAGGAAATAATGGAAAATAAACTGTAACCATTCCAAAAATGATCACCATATGTTGTCAGAGAGTAAGGAAACACGATGAATTGAAGTAATGGCTTATTTGACAACATTACTCTAACCCATAAAACCCCGTAAAACCCATGAAAAAAAATGAGTTACGGGGCGGAATCTCTTGGAATTTTCGTTTATGTTTTGAACGATTAATTCTAGAATAGCGTATTAATAATGGGCTAGCGCGTCCTCCTATTTGGGTTGCCAAATTAGCAAAGGCCAACTGTCAACAGCTGTCAGTTGTAGTCATGAACACCTACAAGAGGCAGGCAAATTTCCAAAATTAAAACAAGAAACAAATTAAGTGGACATCGGAGGAGCTTCCTGAGATGGTGACGTCTTCCTCAAACGAAGAATATCAAGTCTGACACAGAGCTGGCCATATTTCTCCACAACAGGTAGCCTAGGCTAAACTTCATCTGCATCGCTAACTTCAGCTAAATATGTTGGTTAGAGAGGTATTTTTTGTTTTCACTGTTTCCGTAATGTGTAGCTGGGTCATGGTTGGAGAAACGTTAAAGCAGCTGCAGGTCAACTAACGTTAGCTAAGTCTTCATTACATCTGGCAACCCAGAAGAGACTCGCGTCTGGTAGTCTTGAGAATGTTCACCAGTGTTTTGATTTTGGCCTGCAGAACGTTCGGTAACAATCCTACAAATCGCACCTTTAATGCAGAGGAAGTAGATTGAGGCCCAAATAGAACGTTCAAGCATTGTTTTTGTTTACCTTGTTGAAAGGGTCTATAATGATCCCAATCACAGAGCAAGGTGACCCTAAACAGATGGGAGGAGTTAGTAAAACTGGGAGACTTTAAAGCATATACCAACTTTACCCTCAGTTTCTGTAGTGGCCACGACAAGGAAGAGGGCTGAATGCTCCATGCCCGTCCTCATGCTTTTGATAATAAACCTGCCAAACCTGACATATGTACTGGTAGAGGTACAAATGTAGTGATCATTTTGCCAACTTAAATCATTAACTTAAGTCATTCATACTTTTCAGAGAAAGCACAATTGACCAGTACATTACATACAAATCTATATATATTAAATAAAAAAAAAAAATATATGAAAACCCCCATGATATCCAAGTAACTAATCGGATCCTTCATTACAATTTAGCTATGTAAAAATAAACTTAGACATCATGTATGAGATTATCATGGGTAATATGATCATGGGTGATTCATTTAACATTATTGTTTATTATTGATATTCTCCTTAATGTAGTCTTACCATGTTATTGTTTTTATATTATTGATTGAATGGACATTATTGTTTATTATTGCTTTTTCCCTCATTTTCATTGCTTTTTTTTTTTAGGCTATTGATTGAATTGACATTGTTGTTTATTATTGCTATTCTCCTTATTATAGTTTGACCAACATTCTAATTTGTTCCCTGTTAAATTTTAAATATTATATTGTTTTTGTATTTGTATGTCGCTTTGGACAAAATTTTTGCCAAATCCCATAACCATCAGGGGCGCCGCTAGGGCTGTATTCCATAGTACGCACCATGGCCCAGGGCGCTAATCCCCCCCCCCCCCCCCCCCCCCCCCAAAAAAAAAAAAAGAACGGTGACGGCTACCCTACACATAGAGGTGTTTCAAGCTCGTTAAAAGGAGATTTCACACCAGGGATTTTTAAAAAAAATTCTGGCTGCTAAACACACCATTTTAACGCAATTTGGGTATGACAGAAATACCGTTACAGAGCAAGCAGCTCTGGCCATATCAGCTCTGGCTCACATGGCGTGAACATTGCTTTAAATGCTTTATCGCTTCACTACCCAACACGCGAACAAGGGGAAGAAAAGAAAAAAGAAACCAATGAGCTTATTTCGTGATTTGCGATAGAAATGTCGTGATTTGCAAGAGAAAAGACAGCTATGGTAACCTAACAATAAGGATTTGCTTACACTGCTGTTTGGTTGTCCCAAACTTTGAGACAATCCATACTACGCATTAACTGAATTTTAACACTCTTGAAACCTGAACTGCGATGTTCCAAACAGAATGATTGTAGGATGCAATGCCTAATCTCCCTGCCTTCAGCATAACTGCTAAGAACAGTGCGCCTATTACTGTTAAACACCTGAAAAATATTAAGATGCTGTTTTCTTTTCATGACAAGCTCTACACTTGAATGATTTATGACTGAATGGAACATTGTGTTTTTAAGCGCCAGAACTGCTCATCATGTTGTGACAAAGTTTACACCAATCATCTTCTAATGTATCCTTATATTGAGATGTCCATTCTCTTTGCCCTAAACATAGGCTATCATTTGTGCGTGAAGCATGTTTCAATTAAGACAGTCCACAAGCTATTTTTATTGTTGTAATATTGAATGATTTCATGAATAAAGCGTTGAAAAATTGTACGCACAGTGCGTACTGGATTATGGCTGGCGGCGCCACTGACAACCATAACTATAATAATGCTTGATCAACGTTCCAAACAAAGTAGCAAAACAACCAGGCGAGTTAGTAAAACAAACAAATTAGCTTGCTAAGACATTTGGGGAAAATGCCGCTCTGAACTGGATGTTACAGCAGAGATTAAATGCGCCCCCTCTCACAACATGTTGTGAATGATTGGGGTCGCCAATGTTTAGTTGCATAAAAATAAGGTCACCTGCCAAAAAAGGTTTGGAACCCCTGTGTTAATCGTAAATGCAAAAGGCAGAGTAAGATTATTGTAAAAGACAACTGGGAGAGCCAGTTTATGGGTCAAACCTTACACAAACAGTATGGTTATCTGCTGTGTCTGTGAAAGACAGACACAAACACTCAGGGCCGCGTTTGGGCATTGGGCAATGGGGCTGCTGCCCCGGGCCCCGTGCACTAGGGGGCCCCGGCGCGGGAAATTTAAAAAAGAAAACAAGTGTCTTATCGTCACCTGTCTTTGCCCGTATCAATGCATGCTATCACAGACAACAATGGCTTCGCATGAGACAATTAGGAAATATGAAAGCGGATCTCGAAAAAAGAGAGAGCTTCAGCCAGACGTTCTCAGTAATGCGCGCCAAAACCATGGCCGTACGCACGTAGCCTTCGCTAGAACAAAACTAGCTTAACTTTAGCCTTTATAGGGCTATACATAGTTGTCCAAATGAATAGGTCGTTGTTAGACGTTGTTATAAAGATATTGCATGTGGATGTTATTAGCCTACTACAGAGTATGTAGGCTACTTTTTAACTGACCAATGCAGGAACCTAACCGGGACAAATATTATCAAAGCGTTGAAAGTTTTGGGTGTGTGCGTACCATCGCATTCATTCCTGCAGGCGCCCTGTCCACTTTTTTCAAAACGAGGATCAAAATAGTGATAAGTCCACGTCTAGGCATACCCCTGTCCCTGACAACGTTACCGTTATCGGCTGCGACACCCCCCTTGTTTGTATTTGATGTGGTTGGGCTGTGTGTGCGCGCTAGACTGCGTGTTTCAATGTATTTGACGTCCTGGCTGGCTAGGGCTGCGTGTTACAGTCTATTACAGACAGCGTGTTACAATGCATCATGATGTGGCTGTGTGCGTGCGCGCCAAAGTCTAGGCTACAATGTTTCATGAGTTCAGAGTTCGGGAGTTGCACATTTTAGTCTGACCTGGGTACCACTGGCAGTTTTCAAGCCTTAGTTGAAGTAATTGATGGTAATAATGTAATATTTCATGGTTGATTTTTTTGTGTGCATTGCCCCATGTTTGTAGGCTACTTGTTTTTTGTATGTTGGTACAATTGTATGTTGGTTATATGGTTCCACAATATAAATGCAAATTTAATTTTTACATTATGTCTGTTTAATTGCCTCTCTCTCTCTGTCTTATTATGTATATTGATAATAATAATAATAGTAATATATATTGGAAAAAAATGGGGGGGGGGGCTCGGGGAGGCCTCTGCCCCGGGCCCCAGATGACCTTAACCTGGCCCTGCAAACACTGAGAGTGTGGATAAAGCCCTAACAATGCTTTCCCTTCTCAGCAAAGCAAACGAGGAACAGCATTTCTAAAAAGGTAATTCAGAGCGGCCTCTCATAATCGACTGGTTTATATTATTAGGCAAACAACATTTTAAGGCATGAAATTGCACGAAGAAAGGGACTGAGTTTGTGTGACGGAGCACTTTATTGTTTAATTTTGTCTTCATTTAACCATGTGTGTCCTCTCCAAAGTGATTGGGCTTGCAGACACAGGAAAGAGATAATAATGATTGGGTTTGTTGTAATGCAATTAAACATAGCAGTAGCGCACTGAAAAGCTCTCCAACAGCACAACAGATTTAAAAAAGCAAAGTGACTGCTATGAATATGCAAAGCAATTTAACAATGATTATTAAAAAAGAAAAACATCTTTTGTTTAAAACAAAACAAAACAAAAAACTGTAATGTGTCCAATGAATAAGAGAAAATGGCATAAATAAGTGGCCGTTATGCAATCATATATCTAACACCCCTCTGCCAAGGATTGTCAGTTTATTTCACCAAACCACTAATACAGCATTTGAAGCACTCTCTCTCTCTCAAACACACACACACACACACAAATTAAATTACTTAAATGTCGAAAGTATGTTGAACTCATTAGGGACTGGTTGTGAGAATAACTTAAGCAAATAAAGTCTACATTTTTGTTTCATTCAAATTCGAGTAGGAAACAATTGATTGAAATGAGTTAAGTTCTTCTGCCTACGCATACGTGATCCGTGCATCAACCAATCAGATTGCCTATGCCAAAGCTTTCAACAGGGAGAAATATTCCAACATGACGGCCATCTTGAAAAACAACGATAGATGATAATGTTTGTGTAGTATTTGAAGTTCGGCTTTTTACAATTAGACTTTATTTATGAGATGAGAAACCGCTATTGCTTAGTCCATAAATCCTGTTATTATTACAATAAAGGCTGTAGGAGGTGAGTTTTATGACCCAGCCGGTCCCAGCTCACTAATACCATTGTGTTGGCGTAATTGGTTGTTCAGCTGTCAATCTAAAACGTTGTAGAGGCCGTACGGCGAAGAAGAGTCCCCATCCCCGCGAGATATCAACGTTGGTTCATCGCTGAAGACGCCAGAGACTGTCCTGTTCCCGTAAAGGTATGTCGGTATGAAACTGAGAGAAAACGATATTCATTACCTAGCCTCAACATGTGCTTGTGTTAATGGGTAAGCCACATAATGAGCCAATAGATATACTAGAGAAATAATATACATAATAATAGACATTATAATAGATAGTATGTATGGCTGTGCCTACCTTCTGCTAGTAGTGCTTAGCTTAGTAGAAGCTAGATTGCTAACGTTAACGTTAATATAGTCAAACATGACGGAAAACCCCCCCGCTGTTGTATAACAAACATATAATAAGCAGGCGAACCGTGTTGGTGTTCGAATTAAGCAATAAGCCCCCAGAGACCGTAGTTTACACTTATTTTAGAAAAGCGTGTTAACGTTAGGCACAGCGTGAAAGTGGAGGGAACAGGAAGGCTAACTTTTCCTTGTAGCTTCTACTCGACACTTGTTGCTGGCAACCAGCACTCAACATGAACTTGAGCTAACGTTAATGGGCAAGCCACATGTTGAGCCAACCTTCGGCTAGCGTTTTTCTTAAGAGAAAACTTGAGTTATTAGGTGGGGCCGTTTATTTTCACATTTGCCCTCTTTAGTGAGGCCCAAGTAAGTGAAGAGCTGATGATCTGTTAGAATTATAGTCATGAGTTATTGGAATTGTTGTCTAATCTGTTTGATGTTTGTTGTTTTTACACAGCTATACAAGGAGTTTCATCGCATCACCAACCAGAACCTGGCATTCTCGTTTTTTGGGTCGCTGGATAAACACACACCACAGCTGTTCAAGCAGAAACGGTCTGGCGGTTCTGGGCAAAAAATAGCTGATCTTCTGACTACAGTATGCAGGTAAACATTATGCAAGGGGTTGAAGAATGGTATGTTCTACTGTACTGTTATGCAGATACTTTTAATTACCTATCTAACCTAAACATCTTCCTTTCTCTCCATCACTCGTACTATATATATCTCTGTGATACAGAAGCTTCTTTCTCCCCCTTCTGTTCTCTCTCCCATCTATACATTTATCTATCCATCTAGTAGAAACATTTACATCTGTCTTTCTCCATCAGAAACATCTTTCCTTCTTTCTCCTCCTCTCCTATATCTATCTATCTATCCATCCATCTTAAACAACATCTTTTTTTCTCTCCATCACTAGCTCTCTCTATATGTCTATCTGATACAGAAACTTTGTTTTCCCTCTCATCCTCTCTCTTATGTCTCTTTCCCATACTTAATTGTAATTTTTGGAATATGTATGCACTAATCTACACTGTTCCATTTTATGTACTACATACTGTGTGCAAATTCACAAAATACCCTTTCTGTCCAACAGGATAAAAATTATATTCAGGCAGCAAGAACAGCAGTACGGTTTGTCGCTCTACCTGCGGGAAGATTCTTCCGAGATATTCAGAAGTTGCAAGGTATGGCCTATATCCCTCAGCTCTGATTTTACAAAGGCCTCAGACCTCACTTGCTTTCCACTAATTTTTACCTGTGCATTCCTTTCCTGCCACTCTCCCAAAACAACATAACACTCACACGTACAATGTCTCATGTACACACATAAACTTACGGCTCCTACACACAGCTGCGTGCGTTGCGTTGCTGGAGACGCATCCCATTCACTTTATATGGGCTCACGTCAGCCGAACTGAATTGTGGGTCCGTTGCGTCGCGTTTCTCCCGCTGCTCGCATTGAGAAGTTCAGCTGTTGCTGCACCGGCCAATCAAGCCAATCGACTGACCGCACCAACCAATCAAATTTCGGTTATACTTCAAGTCATTTGCATAGCTACCGTCGGGAACACCCACTGGCATGCGTTGACGGAACGCAACTATGTGTAGAAGCCGTTAGACAGACACTACCTCCTCTCACATACAAATTCATTCTCACACACACACATTCACACTTCTATGAATAATAGTGTATTTGATAATTATGTAAAACATGTGTATTTGCAACATTTTCAGGAAGAAGACTTTAATGAGAACCAAGGAGGAGCAGTCGCGCTGTTGGCAATCACAGATGAGGACACACCAGGTCTTGTTCCTTTCCGTGCTCAACAGGACATCATATGAGGGGCCGTCTAGGCCTTAATTCATACTTGGTCTTACACACACTATCATAATCTTGCACATACACCACTATACTCATGCACACTCATTATTATGACCGCCGCGCAGCGAAGCGGCGGTCATATAGGTTTAGTTAGATTTTTTTTCTTTTTTTTTTCTTTTTCGCATGCCCAAATTTCTGTCAATGATTCCCGGGACACTGAAAGACCGGGGTACACGAAACTTGGTGGGCATGTAACCCCACATGGATAGCATGGAACCGTAATTTTTCTTTTTGATCTGTAGCCCCCCCGCTGGACTGGACCCCCTGAAAGAAGGGTAGGGCAGACACAGTTCTCTGTGAATATCTTGAGAACTGTAGAGCCTAGGATGACCATTTTTTTCCGTATGTTTGCCTCCAGGGGTCATGTTAACCCATTTCATGTGCACACATGTGCACAAACAGATACACACACACACACACATACATTCACAGTAATCATACTTATGACACATACTCACACAGTAGACATATGTACGCTTGCATGCACAGGCACATACGCAGGCACACACACAAGCACGCACACACACACACGCATAACATAAACATGTACATGCACACAATTCAAGAATTTCTCAGAATTATGAACAGGCAAGATGGAGGTGGGGTTGTATAAAATTAATTTTACATGTGAAATCTATGAACTAATCATGTTTTGGTACTTGTTGTCTAGCAGATACCAGTGAGAATTGAGTGTGGATAATGCAATTTAGTGAGACAGTTAGAATCATATAGGCCTTTCAGCGTGATTTATTTTTGTGGAAAAAATGTGCTGGACTGGGCGGCGGTCATATTTTGTACCGCTCTGCGGTACATCTAGTTTACAGTATGTTTTGTGCTTGAGGTAGCTAGCTAGCTGTCATGATCTAATATAAGCCATCACCAGAGCTAAATCTCCGCCATCAACAGAGAAATGTCTCCCATTAATATATATTTATCTAGATGTATTTCAGATGTCAAGGATATTGGGATTGTTTTGGATGTTCAATCAAGCATGTACCCTAGCTCTAGGTGGGCTTATTATGTCGTAAATTAAAGTTAGCTAGCTGACTGAAGTGGACATTAGCACTACAGTAGCTACATGAAAACGTAGCTGAAGGCAAATTTACCACAGAGGGATTGTTTCTGATTTCGCACCTGAAAGTGTTGATAGTTTATTACTGTTCTATAATATGTGACATAGTGGTAAGTCTGATAGCAACAACAGACTAAGCCCAGGCTCCCAGTCCCAACCCAACCCACTGACTAGCGCGACTCTGGGCATCGGTAACGTTCCAGCTTCATAGGCAAAGATGGAACAGTACGTGCGCTCTGCTCTAAGATCTTTGGAGAGAGATGGTAGTGTTTGAGAAAATATACCATGTTGGGTGGGGAGACTTCTGTGATGAAAATAAACTTACATTTGATTAAGATAGTGGCAAGTGATGTAGCGGTGCTACCCTAATATTTAGGCTGCAGTAGATCGATCACCATGTTAAGCGTTCACCATACTGCAATTAAGTATATACTCTTTTGATTATGCCTCATTTGCCAATAGAATATGAATTGTTACATGTGAAATTGCTTGTTATTTGAGTGTAAGTAATGATAGCAAAATAAACTCATTCTGCTCGATCAACTATGCACTTATGCAATATTTTTTTTTTTTCAGAGACACTGTTGAAGTCCTTTGGAGCACATCTCTACCTCTACCTAACTTTACCTACCAGAAGGTGAGGTTTTCTTGATGGCAAATGGTTACATAGCCTGTTAATATGACATGACACATTTAACATCATTTTTTTTTATTTATTTATGTATTTATTTAATCATTGCAGGTTCGTCCACTGCAGAGTTGCAGATGCCTAAAAACCAGGAACGAAATAGGAATAATTATCTATTTTTTGGGACATTTTATTTTTGATTATTAATGTTTGTCTATTTTGTTTTTATTTTGTAGTTGAAAATTGCTCATTTAATGCACATTTGTTCAGCAAATCTGTTGAAAAACAAGTCATTAAACTGATGTACTTGTTTACAACAATTGCTGTTGTATTTTGTTATTTGTCAATTCAACTTCAGTAAACCACCCTTAGTGCTTCACTTTGAATATGAATGTTTCAAATAAATCTGTGATTTTAGTACCCTCTAAGATTAAAAGGTGACAGTGTTGGTGTAAATAACAACTGTATTAATACATTGGTTTACCAAGCACATGGGGCCAGAAGTCTAGATTGGAGCCCCAAAACATTTTTGGCATGTGAGCAAGGATGGATTACTGAATGAGCCTACCAAGCCCAAGAGGTCAAGGGACCCTGAACCCCAAGTAGTTGTGTGAATTCACTACCAATAAGTCAAAAAGCAAAAGGCTATGAATCTGAACAAATTTAGGTACTGCCCTTCTCCAGCTGACCATCCCAAAAATGCACCAGAATACAGGAAATCACATCTAACCCCCCCCCCCCCCCCCCCACACACACACACACGTTTGTACCCACATTTGCACAAACAGGGTAGGGGGAGAGGGTCCTTATGCATCTGTGTCCAGGGGGACAGTAGTTCATAATCAGTCGCTGTATTAATACATAACCTCACTGTATTAATTTATAATATGACATTATAGTGTGAAGTTGTCAATTATCGCCAAGCACAGGTGACTGCGTTGTGGGAGGGGGCCCCCAAATCAAATTCTGCTTAGGGCCCCCAAAAGGCTTGGGCCGGCACTGCGTATGACACATATTCACACAGTAGACATATGTACGCTTCCATGCACAGGCACATACGCAGGCACGCACACACACACACACACACACACACACACACTCACACACACCCACACCCACACACATAACATAAACATAACACAAACAATCAAGAATTTCTCAGAATTATGAACAGGCAAGATGGAGGTGGGGTTGTATAAAATGAATTTTACATGTGAAATCTATGAACTAATCATGTTTTGGTACTTGTTGTCTAGCAGATACCAGTGAGAATTGAGTGTGGACAATGCAATTTAGTGAGACAGTTAGAATCATATAGGCCTTTCAGCGTGATTTCTTTTTGTGGAAAAAATGTGCTGGACTGGGCGGCGGTCATATTTTGTACCGCTCTGCGGTACATCTAGTTATAGTCATTTTACATGTATGCAGGGTGCGATTTGTAGGGGGGGATGGTGAGGATTTCCCCCCCTCTGGTTTTCCTATCCCTACCTCTGCTAAATTATTTTTATCGTCGGGGGGGACAACATTTATCCCCCTCTGCCCCTCATATTGATTAATGCTACTTCATATAAGTAAAGCGCTGCAACGTGAGAACAGTCTAGTAGGCTAGCCTACATAATAATCTGACATCAGAAACGCACCGTCAGCACTCATGCTGCTGACACAGTGGCTGCGTGATAACTTAATTTGGCCTTGATCGTGCAGGACATTTCAGAATGTCGAGTGTGTAATCCATCATAAATGGCTAGGTTCAATGGAAAAGTTAGCTGGACGAATGAAAGAAAACGAGAAGGATTCAGTGAAGCATACCCAGATAGCAAACATACACTGGGACGGAACTGGGCCACACCTACCTCAACGTCCGGCACGGATCTGCATAATGGACCTGATCAGGCGTCCAAACGCACATCGGTCCAAAATTGGTCTGGATCCGTTTGACGGATCTGGTACCAATAAGGGCTAAGACTGGCCCAGTTCCGTATGGTAGTCTGTGTTACTGACGTGTTCCAGATCTGCTTATCATATGCAATACGGGTCCGCTTATTGTGTGTGGTACGGACCCGTTTATCAGACATCAGCTGGCTTTATTTGGCATGTGAAATGTGATTGGTAATTAGGCCTAATTATTCTGAAAAATCTGTTTGCTACACATTTGCTAACAGGTTCGTTATAGGTTCACCCAGGCTAAAGTTCGTAAAAACCCCAGGCTGGCAAATCATGTCAAAAGATTGATAGCAAACCAAAGATCCTTGATTAACGTTACTGCTTGGACTTCTGCATGTGTGGAAAGAATATGGGGTTGTCTCATAGCACTGTTAGATCTGACACAAACAACAATTGACTACTTTTACCACTGCTAATAATAAAAATAATGAAACAAACATATGATCAATATTGAGCCAACTATATCTTCTTTTCCAGCCTTACTGTAGAAATGAAGTGGCCATGGGAACATAGTGCACCCCCATGGTTTCTAAATTTGTGCCATTCCAAAATACTTTTTTTTTTCTTTAGCAGCCAGTTGACAATGAAGTAGGGAAAGGACAGTCAATTTAGCAGAATCAGCACCTTAATTAATATCATTACCACCTGGGTCTGCTGTGAAAAAATGGTCCTTCGGTTCATATCCGTATCACAGGTTTGGGCCAAATCAGTGTTTTGTATTTTAAAAGCATCTCCTGACTTCCAGTTGAGTTGCGGAAATTGGACCTGGGACAAATCTGTTAACCGGTGATAAAACAGCATTGCTAGCAGAGCTGAAACCTGTATCAGGAGCAGACCTGGCCCACAGTCAGATACCGTATGTCCGCTACAGGCGGATCTAAAGGCTTTTATGCGGATCCGGCCCAAAGGAAATTGCTATCTGGGTAATAATGTTTTAGAACCTTCAAAATTAGAAAACTGATGCGACTGAGATGGAGGACAACTGCACGTAGAATAGAACGTAGGCCTATTGTCCGAATGAACTTACATTAAATGAGGAGATATTTGATGAATGTCACACAAAGTGTTACAGAAATTGCTTGGCATCGCTTATTCAATGGCTCTCTACCGAAACACCTGTAGTTTGCGGAGGACGAACGAGAAAGCACTCGTTTCATAAATCAGCCAGTAGTAGACAAATAACTTTCAGAAATAATCTGTACTGCAAAAACGAATGTTGGTGGGTATTTAAACTATTGTAGAAATCTGGGGTATTTCTGTATGTATTCTGATGTGTTCATCTGTGTTACTTTTGTGTTACTGTGTGTAGTATACAACAGGGAGAGGTTCATATTATTGTACATAACTGTGCCTTAGGCCTGTGTACCAGCAGGAAGGTCATACAGGCCGATGTTTAGGAACATCTGAGGAACATCAGTGATAACATGGGCCGAGGGAGACAGCATGTCTGCCTATTCGGGCTAGTATCTCCATCTGGCCAGGGCCGGGTTTTGTACAGTGGTTGGTACCTTCCACGTTGGCATGATTTACGTTGATATGATTTTAGTATAACAGGCTTTGTCTCAGGTTTGGACTTCGAGACGGATCGAGGAAGCGACTCGGGGAGCATCTTATGCCAAGACGCTCAGCAGCAGCCCGCTTCTACTAACTACCACACCTGTTAGACTCTGTGCAGTTTTACTGTTTGAGACTTAGCCTGTGCTCGGTTAGTGAGTGATGTACCATCTACAATAAATTATTTTGATCACCGATCCTGATCCAGCCGTCAAGCTTTATTGACCATCTTCAATACAGACATCAGAACTAAAACACAACGCAAAACGATCGTGAATCCAACATTTGGTTTCCGTGACCCGAACGCAAGAGGAGGGGGAAGACGAGAACATCCATTCGGCGAGGTCAGACTGAGTCTTCGGGTTCAAACAGACTTCGGGTTCAAACAGACTTCGAGGGCAGATTTTGAAACTTCACATCTGTAAGAAGAGTCTATTTTGGGCCCCGGGCTGACGTGACCAACCCCAGCTGGAAGCCTACCAAGAGGAAGGACGCTGTGTGCGTGTGCACCCGCCGCAGTGAAGAAACTCTGACCAGGTGAAAGCAAAGAGTTTTTTACTCCTCTGTGCGTGAAAAGAACCAAAAGTAAACATCGTTTAGGGAGTAAATTAGAATTTTTTTGATTTAAAGCTGCACATTAATGAGAGTATTGAAGTTTGTGTCATTAAGTGTTTTGACAAGTAACATACCTATATACCTATATCAATGATTGATGAGCTCTAGATGTCATTGGATATAAGAAGTTTTCTGATAAAAAGTAAACGGTTAAAGTGTACACATATTTTGGGTAATTGGAATAGATTCGTGAACGAATTAAAAGAAGTAATCGATTAACTACGGACAAGCTTGGGGGATTAAAGCTTTTCTTTTTCTGTACTGCCATTACATGCTAAGCTGTGTGGGTTTTGTGATAAATGCTGTGCGGGTGCCGAAGAGAAAATAGAAGGAGTTACTGTTGCTACAGTCATTGTTGCTGAAGTGAACTGTGTGGTTGTTTCTCAAGGTCTTTGTTTAGTTTAATGGCCTAGGACTAAACTTAGCGTTACAGTGATACAGAGAGGAGACGAAATCACCAGAGGGGGGTGTTTTGGTTGTGCAGTAATTGAAAAGTGGGATAGGGTTTCCAACCTATGTTTTTGTTGACTTGGTCAACTGTGAATTTAACGAGAGATTGTTAAAGGTGTGAGTGAGACATTAATTGTTGTCGTTGTCCAGCCGGTTTTTGGGAGAAAGGAAATAGTCTGAGTTAAGTGGAACTGACACTGGTGAAATTTATTGTTGTGGCTTCATGCTGTGAGTAAAATAATTTACCAAGTGCCAGTTTACTGAACGAGAGAGATAAAGAGAGAGTGTTTTCTTTTCCCTGGCGGGAGCAGCGAGCGTGTGTGTGTGAGTGTGTGTGGAAAAAAAGGAGAAGGACAGAGAGAGAGAGAGGTTCTTTTTTTTTCTTTGGCCAAAGCAGAATCGCAAAAGTTGGCACTAAAACATCACACACTACTGACAAATTTAAGTTAAAAGTTTAAATAAAGGATCACGTCACTGCACGAAACACATAGTACAATTTAATATTAATTGATATTAGCACAATCCAGATATGGGTCTTGGTAGGAAAACTAAGTTGCAGGCCTATGTGTCAGATTGGATGGCAGTGAAATTACAATTTGGCAAATTTGAGAAAAAATTACAAAGGACATTAGAGAAGTTGGAATTAGAGATCCGAGACAGGATTTGGAGAACAGAGACTGAAAGACGTGATTTGGAGGAGCAACTCATGGAAGCGGATGTGTTGCCAGAACAGAGTGAAATGAGGCGAAGAGGAGTGGTCTCAGAGGCCCACTCAATGGGGAGGAGCCAACTCCTCCCATACACCCCGGCACCTATTGTGGGCGGGGGTCGCAACAGGCAACCAAGCGCCCGCCTCAAACCGACTCTGCCTGACTTGGACTCAACAGCGCCATATGCCATGGTGGAGACATCTAGAAGTGCAGTGGACATTGATAAAGACAGCTTCATTGGACAGAATGCTGCTGTTATGGGAACCCCACCTGATCAACAGCCAGCAGGTGACACGAAACAAATCATTCTGGCCCCATCAGCAGCCACTGCTTTCTACAATCCACAAAGACAAGGAAGAACGTCTGCAACCAACCATCATCAAACTGCTCCACTCCAGTATGGCTATCAACAGCCACTAGCCATAGCTTCAGTACCTCCTCCTCTATTGTTGTTACCAATGCCACTGGCTACAAGCCCATACCCACCTCACCCACCTGTCAACTCTTTCCCTACCCGACCACAACCACCACCCCCGCCCCCACCTGTCAACTCTTTACCTCACCCACCCCCACCCCCACCTCCCCCACCCCCACCTGCACCAGTGAATGATGGGGCATCTACATCCAATGCTGCCCAGGGAGCGACTGCTCCGGTAACAAGGCCTAAGACAATGAAAACCAGGCCAGCGATGGAGGACTGGGATGCCGGGGATGAGTCAGCTGACGAGGCACTCATATGCCCTGTGCGCACAGTAGCCACCACCGACGGCGTGTCTGTGCTTTACCAACCAGCGAGAACCGATAACACCCTCTATGCTACTGCCTTGCGTGAAGAACACATCGAAATTGAATTCTTGATTGATACTGGTGCTGAACTTACAGTCTTTTCATCCAACATTTCCGACCTATTGAAGAAACACGAAATACCTCTGTCAGGCATCATCAAGACAGCTGGTGGACCAACCGGAGAAAAATGCAGTCTGAAGCAGACAGCCCCAGTCACCATAGCCATTGGAGAAGGAGATGGAGAAGTCTTGTGGAACCTGAGAAGGCTAAAAAGAGAGGATCTCCTGGAACATCCAGCATGGGCTAGGGGAAAGAATGACTGTGGACTGTTGGAAATGGAACCCGTCAGACTGACTGGAAAACCACCTCCGTGTGTGAAACAAAGTCCCATCAAGAATGGACAGCTTGTGGCAGAATTGTTGGATGCAATGCAGCTGCCAAAAGACCTGGCAGTGATCAAAGTAAAGTCACATACAAGGCAAGACACCATTGAAGCAAGAGGCAATGCAATGGCGGATGCGGTGTCAAGAACAGCCGCAAGAAAAAGAGAGGGGGGGGATAACGAAACGACTAACGAGAATGGACACGGAAATGGAAACACGGACGGATCTAACGGTAACAGGAACATTTTTGAAAATGACGACGAGAAATGCATGATGAGAATGACAAAGAAGGTCAAGGAAACATCTGAAGAGGGAAAACGGGAAAGTTTGGCCAACATCAAAGACATGCAGAACAGCGCTAGCCGAGAAGAGAAGTGGACTTGGATTGAAAATGCGGCGAAGCTCCATGACGACAACCTGTGGAGGTTTGGAACACGAACAGTGGCTCCAGAAAGTCTTCTGCCATACCTGGCGACGCAAATTCATTCACTTGGACACGTGGGAGTGGAAAAGATGAGGAACAGATTCATACAGGTCTGGTGGGCCCCAAAGTTCACAGCAACGGACAGGGACATCGTCAAGCGGTGTGCCACCTGTCGGCAAAACAACCACGACAGAAAGGTCAAGCTGCCAACATTGAAAACACCTGCTCCACCAGGGCCTTTCAGAGTTCTTCAGATAGATTACATCACTCTTCCAAAGTGCAAAGGCTATCGCGACGTTCTGATTGTTCTGTGCAAGTTCTCTAGGTGGATCGAGGCGTTCCCTGCACGATCCGGAACTGCACTACACACTGCCAAAGTCCTTGTGAAAGACATCATTCCCCGATACGGTTTGCCAGAACAGATCTGCTCAGACAACGGAACACACTTCACTGGAGCAGTCTGCGCCGAGGTGGTACTGTGTGCAATTGATATAAGCGGTCCAGACAGCGGCTAATCAAGTGAAAGAGGCGTGGGGAGACCCTCCGGAAGGTGGGCACTCTCTAGTGCCAGGTCAGTGGGTGATGGTTCACAAGCCCCAAAGGTTAGCGCTAGGGGCAAAGTACGATGGGCCATATCAGATTTTGTTGATAACACAGTTGGCAGTGAAGGTCCAGGGGGAGAGAAAAGTGGATACATGCGAGCCATTGCAAACTAATAGAACCGCCTGAAACATGACGCACTTGGGGAGGGTACGAATTCTATCTGAGTTTTCGCCAATCTTCTTTTAGGGGTGAGGTGTGAACTAGAGGGGGGAAGATTCACGGGAGACTTTCATTATGATAGGGAATTTATGACGTCAGGAGAAATGAAAGGTTAGGGATCCGAGGGTAGAATCTTTCCTTTGAGAATCCGAACATGCTCAGAGTGTTGTGGTAGTGGACTCTTCTTGACACAAACTCATGTTATGAAAAGTTATAGACTTAGATAAGTCTTATAATTGATTTTGATGATTAAATATGTGTGATTACTGATATATGAAATGTTTAATCTGAGGATACAATTACAATTGCCGATTTTTGAGAATGATTACAGTTAAGCTAGATCAAGAGGGGGGAGTAATCCTGTAGTCCTGGTTCTAGAGGTTGGTTTCTGGGGACACCCGTAAGGGAGCTGAACACGCAGCAACGGGTTAACCGGGGACTCACTGGGGGACCAGGGTTGGGAGGTTGCTACACCCCTATAATAGATGATTATATATACTATTGTTTTCATGACTATCCTTCAACTGATACTGCTCTTTCTTTTCACTCCACATGTGCCTATGAGGTTGCCGGGAGCCACGGACATCATCCAGGACAGAGACTTTTGCCTTTGAACTGAACTGTTGCCTGCCGGTCTCCTGCACTTCTCCCCAAAAAGACTCTGTTTCCCGAAGGAATCCTCAACTCCATCATTCTCTAACAGCGATCAGCTCACTGAATTCTGTGTTGTGTAACTGTTCTTGTGTGTCTCCTTTATCATCTGAAAATGTCACCGAAAATGTTGTTTTGTTGTGCTGTTATCCTGTGTCACCTGGTTATTGTTACTGATACTCTGTATGACAGCCATCATGATGTGCACAAGGACAACACTTTCCTGAAGACGGCTCATGGGTTGGCCCAGGCCAAGCGTAAGCATTCGTGTTGGGTATGCGGGTTAATGCCATCTGCCTCTGAAGTGTATCCTTACATAGCCATCCCCTTTACCATCCCAGAGTATGTAGCAGCCTTTAACAGTACTACAAATGGTTCCCCTGATGACATTTTTCCAAATCCTCCATGGGTCGGAGGGCCCCCTACTAAGCTTAAATTGAGTTATGCCCCACGTGGTGTGATCTGTTGGGTGGCCGACAAGAGTGGACGGTCGGTGGTAGGTCAGAGCATCTGCCCATATGTTGTGTGTGGACAGTATGCATATTCCTATCTTCCCCCTAATTGGCAAGGCTCCTGTTATTTAGCTTATGTTGTTCCAGCTGTGAGGATTGTGGAGAGGGAACATTTGGTGGGTGAGTCAACATCTATACACCCTAGGACTAAGCGTGACGCTTTTGGGGGTCACAGTATTGTCGCAACCCCGACACAGAGATTCTTTGCCGCTTTAATTCCAACTTATGGCCTAACTGTGGCGCTTGATGAGATTAGAGATCTGGTACACATTGTTGATGTAGTAGCTAATGACACTGCACGCGCTCTTTCAGACATTGAACGGGAACTGTATGCAGTAAGACAGGTTGCCCTTCAGAATAGGCTCTGCCTGGACGTGGTTTTGGCCAGTAAGGGAGGTGCTTGTGCTCTGATTGGACAGGAATGCTGTACTTATGTGCCTGACTCGACCGTTAATGTCTCCAATTACATCAAAGATATTTACGCCAACGTGCAGCAGCTTAAGCGGGATAATGGTAGCTGGTCCCTGGGAGGTTGGTTGAGTAGCTGGGGTGGCTCCCTGTTTGCTCAGATTGTCCAGTTAATTTTGCCCCTGCTCATTCCCATCTTTGTCATCTACTTAGCTATCCAAGTGGTGTTGTGTATCATCAAGCGTGCCACCACTACCACTCCAAGATTGGCCCCTGTTAGAGTACCTCCTGCCCAGCCTCGGGATGAACCGGGGATGTGGGTTTGATTCCTTTCCTTTTTAATTTCTTTTTATGTGTGAGACAATCCTCCGGAACAAAATCAGTTATTATGTTTTCTTTTAAGACACCGGCACTTTTTCCTTTTTCAAAGTGCTAGAGAAGTAATCTTGTCTTGGTTTGTCCTCTGTTCTTTAGACCACATCAGACTCCTTTTATTTGTTTTGTATGATCTATAAAAATCTGTGTTTTTTAATTGATCAAGAGGGGGGACTGTAGAAATCTGGGGTATTTCTGTATGTATTCTGATGTGTTCATCTGTGTTACTTTTGTGTTACTGTGTGTAGTATACAACAGGGAGAGGTTCATATTATTGTACATAACTGTGCCTTAGGCCTGTGTACCAGCAGGAAGGTCATACAGGCCGATGTTTAGGAACATCTGAGGAACATCAGTGATAACATGGGCCGAGGGAGACAGCATGTCTGCCTATTCGGGCTAGTATCTCCATCTGGCCAGGGCCGGGTTTTGTACAGTGGTTGGTACCTTCCACGTTGGCATGATTTACGTTGATATGATTTTAGTATAACAGGCTTTGTCTCAGGTTTGGACTTCGAGACGGATCGATCGAGGAAGCGACTCGGGGAGCATCTTATGCCAAGACGCTCAGCAGCAGCCCGCTTCTACTAACTACCACACCTGTTAGACTCTGTGCAGTTTTACTGTTTGAGACTTAGCCTGTGCTCGGTTAGTGAGTGATGTACCATCTACAATAAATTATTTTGATCACCGATCCTGATCCAGCCGTCAAGCTTTATTGACCATCTTCAATACAGACATCAGAACTAAAACACAACGCAAAACGATCGTGAATCCAACACTATCTAGCGGGTGTTTTAACAGCTGCAAGAAATAGAAGCTTCATGGTCTTTATGTTCTGGTTCAAGAACAAGGTGAATTTGTATGCTTGTCAAAACGTAGTCCTATGCATTAGAGGAGCTGATCATCATACCAAGCACACTCGCTGTTTAAAGTCATACACCACGGTAAACTAAAACTAAATATATGGTATTATTAGCCATGACATTACTAGGCTATGAATCGTTTGTTCATTTTTTTTTGGGGGGGTGGGGCTGGGGGGGGGGTTTACAAACTTATTCAAAATCATCCCCCCCTCTGGTTTTTACACAAATCACACCCTGCATGTATGTATGAGAGGGTATAGTCGTGTATGTGAGAGAGTATAGTAGTGTATGTGAGAGAGTAAAGAGTATAGTAGTGTATGTGAGAGAGTTTAGTAGTATATGTGAGAGAATATAGTAGTGTATGTGAGAGACTATAGTAGTGTATGTGAGAGAGTAGTCGTATATGTGAGAGACTATAATAGTGTATGTGAGAGAGTATAGTAGTGTATGTGAGAGAGTTTGGTAGTGTATGTGAGAGAGTATAGTAGTGTATGTGAGAGAGAGTTTAGAAGTGTATGCGAGAGAGTTTAGTAGTGTATGCGAGAGAGTATAATAGTGTATGCGGGAGAGTTTAGTAGTGTATGCGAGAGAGTTTAGTAGTGTATGCGAGAAGGTATAGTAGTGAATGCAAGAGAGTATAGTAGTGAATGTGAGAGAGTATAGTAGTATATGTGAGAGAGTATAGTGGTGTATGTGAGAGAGTATAGTGGTGTGTGTGAGAGAGTTTGCATGAAACAGAAGCGAGTTTGCATGAAACGGAAGGAGTTTGATTTCATAGTTCCTGATTGGTTTGTCAATGTCACTTCTCTCTAGCTAGCCAATTAAAATCAAGGAAGGGGCGGGACCTACACTGTCAACAATGTTCGTGTAGACCTAGTGGTCGAGGAAAAAATCAGCCAAGTCCTATGTGACTAAATATTAAACTACTACTGCAAACCGAATGCAAATTAGGCTACAAAGACATGAGGGGTGCCTATTCTATTGTAATAGCCTAGGCTACCAGCTCCTTTTGTCTGGCGAAGTCATATTTTAGTGAACTGAGATCTGAAAGATTGCTGCCATTGTAGTTAGCTAGTTAGCTAGCATTCCAGCAACATTCCAAAAAGGACATGCATTACAGTTTGGCTGGCAGACGTTTTGGTAGGCTAACCTTGTCTGCTGTTGCCAGTGACTCGTGAGCCTGTGTCCACATCGCTATTTTTGCACTGACAGCCAAAGATTCTAGAACAGAGCTCCAGACAGCGCTCCTTTCAGAGTGCTGTAGGTCAAGTGTTTATTGTTGGTAGGTTACCAAACTATTTACCAGCAGCATGTCGTTGCTGCCTGGCTTAACCCTTACAAGCCCGACCGTTCTAATTTCGTTAAAATTTTAACGATGACCAATCATCTAATATCTCAGCTGTCCAATGACTGATTTTATTTCTGAAATCTTCCCCGTAATGCTGACAACATAAGCTTCAATTTGATATGATTGGTTAAGGGGTTTATGGCGCGAAATGTTTTGGATACTTGAAGATGAGTCGTGAAACATTTTTTTCACTTCAGTCGTACATTTTGACACGGACCGCCAGATGCCACCTGCACTTCGTTGGAGTTTACCTCGACTGGAAACCACACAGCTGGATAAACTGAGGTAATATATCTTTTACATAGTTTCTAATTATGGTTCATCTTAATTTGTAGTCATAAAATCATGTTATTTGACAGTAATATGCTTTCTCATCAGCGTCAACATTATGGCATAGCGGGGGCTAAGTGCATCGTCATGTAACTTTAGCTAGCTGCATTACTCTGAACTGCTTGCAGTCTCGTTTGCTTTTGATATCAGTTATTTTCATTTGACAATTCCATTTAAAAACCTGTTAGTATATAACCTGTAAGTAAGTTTGTTTTCTAGTACCAATTTGCTTGTTAGGTAAGCATTATATTGGCAAGTCAGTATAGCATACCAAAGCTGAATAAATCAATGGGCGCCGCGTTTCTAAGTTGCGTTCTCTTACATGAAATAAGTTGAGCGATTTTTTTACTCCTCTCAATATGTAGTTGTAGAAAACAAGATGTGAAATCACGGATTCTGTCAGAAATGTAGTGCTAATTAACTTATTGCCTCTCCTCGGGTTGTTACCTCGCTAGGCAGTTTGTAGTGAACTGTTTTACCTTGCTAACTTCTAAATGACAAACATCAGACGTGCTTGTCTCAACATTTTCTAAGATGGCATGACTTGATATTCTACTCTTCTCAATATGTAGTTATAGAAAACATGATGTGAAATCACATATTATGTCAGAAATGTCATTATTGCATTTCAGCAGTTAGTTACTAGGTGAAATGTAATCTGTCTTTATCTTAATGCCAGCCAGGCAATCAGATTTAGGGTAGCTAAACCCATGTGTAATAAAATGACTTTTCATACTTCTAAATATTTTTGAGTTACTCAGAATGCTTCAATAGTTTAGGCTACCTCTTCTTGTGTATGTATGTGCACACACGCACGCATCTGTAGTTTTGTGATTTTATTTTTTAAATTAATAAAGGTATTACATTTGTATGATTTTACTGTTGTTTCAGATGGAGGATGACAAGACCTACACAGACCTCCTTGCAGGCCTGAAGAGGTAGCTGACTGCTGATGAGCTTGCGCTCACAATGTTGAAGACCATGTGAGGATGGAGGAAGAAGGTATAGATTTAGGTGGCGTGCGTAGGGTGGTGTAGACTGCCACTAAAACACTGTGAAATAGACTTGTTATGTTGTTTTTTATATATTGTTGTTCCAGGCATATGTGGTTTTACCAACCGGAACGGGTGGGAGGTTGTGCTTAGTAGGCCGTCGTATGGAAACAAACAGTGCAGGGGCATGGGACGAAGAGACCCCAGAAGAGTTTCACAGTTTTCTGGGATTGATCATTGACATGGGACTTCACTTCCCTCCCTAATATCCATTGCTACTGGGGAACCAAGTCTCTGAAGGGATCAGGGAGCGTTGACCAAATGAGAAATACATATTGTGTACACTTTTTCTCCATTGACATTGCCGTTGTCAGTAGTTTCTTATTATTTCAAGTTTGGCAATGCAGAATCTGGTGTTGAACCTAGGTTTGGTAGCTACAGCCAGAAAGACTTTGGAGAAAATCTATCACAACAGCTGGCAGGCATTTCCGTCAAAATTTCAGCCTCGCCTTCCGCTGCTCCAACTACTACTTTGTCGTCTTTTCATCAAGTACATATTCCTGTACAGCAGGAGCCAAAGAAAAATTGTTGGCTTTGTTATAAAAACAATACATAAATATAGCTGCAAGCAGCAATGCGGGGGCCAAGCAGTGCGCTATAGCAGGAATGGCGTTGCCATGGCATGAGCAACCACTCACAGCAAGTTTGATGGCAATTGGATAAAGAACGGCTGAGAAATAAGCTCATTTACTTTGTTACAGCGCCCCTAGAGGCCAAATTACACCAATGTCCTTGTGCGTTCTTACAATCAGCTCCCATGTCCGTCTACCAAGTTTGGACTTCATACACCAAAGTGTTGCTGAGATGTGAGCTCATTTTCTTTATTGCAACACCCCTAGAGGCCAAATGAGACCACTTTCCTTGCATGTCCTCACAATCAGATAATATGCCCATGTATCACGTTTGGACTTCATACAACGAAGCGTTGCTGAGATTTGAGCCCACTTCATGTATTACAGCGCCCCCTATAGAGGCCAAATGATGCCAATTTCCTACTGTGTCCTCACAATCAGATACCAAGTCTCTATACCAAATTTGGACTTCGTACATCAAAGCGTTGCTGAGATACAAGCTCACTTCCTGTATTGCAGCGCCCCCTATAGAGGCCAAATGATGTCAATTTCCTACTGTGTCCTCACAATCAGATACCAAGTCTCTATACCAAATTTGGACTTCGTACATCAAAGCGTTGCTGAGATACAAGCTCACTTCCTGTATTGCAGCGCCCCCTATAGAGGCCAAATGACGCCAATTTCCTAGGGCGTCCTCACAATCAGATACCAAGTCCCTGTACCACGTTTGGACTTCATACATTAAAGAGTAGCCGAGATGTTAGCCCATTTCCTGTTAGGCGGCATCGTCGCCATGTGTAATTGGCTGTCACAGGCAAACAAACTTGAAAATAAAAAATCTGACAAGTATCGTTTGTGCGGCTCGGTCTGAAGATCATCCCCGCCAAGTTCTGTGAAAATCGGATGAAATTTGTAACCGCTGAAACTTTTCGTAGAGTTTGGACTAAATCCAATATGGCGGAGGTCCAATATGGCGGAAAGTGACGGGATAGGGGTCGATGAACTCGAGATTGTTCAAGGATTCAGACGCTACCTCAATTGTGAAAATCAGACAAAAGAGTCAAGGATCACGCACATGAACGCATGTCCAGCTTTGAACTGGTGGTGGCGCTAGAGTGTTCAATGTATATGCATGAAAATTGCTGTGAGGGATTGGGACAGTGTCCTGACTAATGGTATCAAGTCTTGTTATGTTAACTCAAAGCGTCACCTAGATGTTTGTCCACTTCCTGTATGGCGGCTTCATCACCATATTTGATTGGCTGTCACGGGCAAATAAAAATGAAATTGAAAAATCTGACCAGTATCGTTTGTGCGGCTCGGGCAGAAGATCATCTCCAACAAGTTTCGTGAAAATCGGATGAAATTTGTAACCGCTGAACCTTTTCGTAGAGTTTGGACTAAATCCAATATGGCGGAGGTCCAGTATGGCCGAAAGTGACGTAGTAGGGGTCATTCAACTCAAGTCAGTCCAGGGATTCCAACGGTGCATGATTTGTGAAAATCGAACACACCGTTCAATTGTTACATGCGTGAATGTGAGTCCAGATTCGACCCATTGGTGGCGTTAGAGTGTTCGGCATAGAGTTCTGTAAATTGGTGAGAGTGATCATGGGACGGTCCTGAATCAGGGTGCTAAATTTCATAATAATAATGACTTGCAAATACCTTTCAACCCAGCTTATCAACTTTCGGCCAAACTTTGACCTGTTGGTGGCGCTAGACGGCTGGGTTTAGAGGTCCGTAAATGAGTGTGAGTGGTCAGTGGAGTGTCCCGAAACTTTCTGCCAAAAAATCTGCACTTTTTAGCCAGGCGTTCTATGGGCTGCCATAGACTCCAATGGCAGATGTGTAATAATAATAATAGGAAAAGCTAGTAACTCAATGGGTGCCTTCGCAGCTTCGCTGCTTGGCCCCCAATAACACTAAAGTAGCTTGTATGGCCTGGAGTTTAGCGGTAGGTGACTTTGTTTTTTTGGTAAACAAAATTGCTGTCAGATTTGGCATTCTACAGAAGGGGATGCGTTTCGTTATGAGTCATAGGTCTTCTGTGTTTAACCTTCAGGTTCCCCACCCAACCTTTCCCTACCCTCCTCTGTGTGTGTGTGTGTGTGTGTGTGTGTATATGTGGCAGGCTTGTTCTATGTAATCCACTTTCAAATGTTTAGAACACATTGATTTTTGAGTGTTGTTGAAGTTTTCTTACAAAGAAAACGTATAATACATTTTATAGATGTATATCATTTTCATATTACACTAATTTATATAAGGAAGTTGTATCTGTTGAATCAAATGTATTTTATGTCTCTATTCAGAATTGATCTTCAATAAATATACAGTATACTTACTTCCTGTAATACTTGTAAGGTACATGTTTTTCTTTTATATATCATTATTATTGACTGTAGCATTTGCTTATATACAAATAAATGGTTTATTCTTATGGACCAAATAAATCTAAACCATTGTGTCTGACTTCATTATTAGTTTTTATGCATACTTTTATGTTTTTGGTGAGAAAGAGAATGTGAATTCTATCAACATTCTAAATCCCGTTTCCTGCATTTTTTTTACACTGATCACTAAGTTTATCATAACTTTTGAAAGGTTAATGATATTCCAATTCAGTCTTTTTTGTTAAATAGCCCACAACTTGCTGAACATGTCATACACTCTATATTTAATCCTTCTGATTACAATGGTATGTATATCCCATTGATAGTATGTATTATACTCAAGTAATAAGGTTTTTTGTGTAAGGAGGTCATCCAGCACCAAAAATGGAATGTTCGGCACGGGCACGAAAGGGTTAATGCTAACTAACTAGCTAACTGAAATGGCAATCTTTCAGGACTCAGTTCACTAAAATATGACTTTGCAAGACAAAAGGAGCTGGCATTACAATAGAATATGTCACCCCTTGTGTCTTTGTAATTTGCATTCGGTTTGCAGTAGTAGTTTAATACTTAGTCACGTTATGGGACTTGGCTGATTTTTTCCTCCACCACTAGGCCTACGTTAACGTTATATGAACTGTGTTGACAGTGTAAATGCTGTCAGTGTGTGTGCATGAGTATAGTGGTGTATGTGCAAGATTAGGATAGTGTGTGTAAGACCAAGTATGAATTAAGACCTAGACGGCCCCTCATAACATCATGCGCGCACACTCACAGGATGACATGCGTGTACACACAAACAGGACATCATGCGCGCGCACACACACACAGGATGACATGCGCACACACACACACACAGGACTTCATGCGCACGCACACACACACACACACACACACTCAGGATGACATGTGTGCACACACACACAACATCATTCGCACGCACACACACACAGGATGACATGCATGCGCACACACACACAGGACATCATGCGCACACACACACAGGATGACATGCGCACACACACGTACACACACACACACAGGACATCATGCGCACGCACACACACACACAGGACATCATGCGCACACACACACTACATCATTCGCACACACACACACACACACACTGGATGACATGCATGTACACACACACACACACACACACACAATCACACACACACAGGACATCATGCGCGCACAGAAACTAACAAAAAAACTTGTGATTTGTTTTTATTGAAAATGTAAAATGTTGTTAAATACAGAATCTGTCATCCCCTGTGTTTTTGTATGGCAAATTATCCAAATAATAAATGGATTTAATATATTTCCGTCTCCTGATGCATATTTTTAATGAGTTAAAGTAAATTAAATGGTTTAAGGCAATCAGTTTTGTTAAATGGATTGAGTAGTAGATTAACTCTATTAATATTAGCCACTGCTCAAACAGAAAAGGTAGTGTTCAGATAGTTAATTTCTGTCATTCTTATGTACTTCTTACTTGTCATAATTACTTAATTGAAATGAGTGGAAAGCAAATATTTCACTCGAGTTGAAATTAGGTGAATAAAATTAGTATAGTTTACTTGACTCCTGTAAGTTATCCCAACACAAAATACACATGTACTCATAACTCAGTTGAATGACTTATTTACACTTATTTTAAACGAGTTACCAAACTCAAATGGTTCAAGGCATCCGGTTTCCTCAAATAATTTGAGTTAAGTTAACTTCCTAGGTTTTACAGTGCACACACACACAAACACAGTGTAAAAAGATATTATGGATAACTCCTGAATAAAGCCACTTTTGTCTGGTTGCACTGCACTAGTTGTTTTCAGTTCTACATCAAATGCCCTGATTGCTTTTGTGCTTTTGTACTTGGACCTTCAACCACATATGCAACATCCTGTCCTGATTATAACTACTTCTCTACAGTAGAAGTGCCATAATATTATGTGTGATAAGATACTGATGAAGTCTCAACCCTTTAGATAGAGTCAGCCATTTGGTTTCAGGAAAGGTTATTTTGATATATATTTTTTTGATAAATATTTTGAGCTTAACAAACCAATCAAATTACACCCCTCCCTTCCATGCTCCTCAAGCACCTTGATTGGCTTGAGATGTTTATGGCTTGCCCCCAGCCATGTTTGTTTCACATACAGAGCTAGGACTCTTCAGTGTGAGGACTATGAGGAGCAATGACTGGATTTGGTGTGTGTGTGTGTGTGAATGAGTGAGTGAGAGAGAGAGGGGAGAGAGAGAGAGAGAGAGAGACAGAGAGAGAATAGCAATTATATGAGCATGCAGGAATTCCATGGCCAGCAGTCTCTTTGCACACACTGGTATTGCAAGACAAGTTGCTTTCAACATTGTCTCTCAGAGCTAGAGTGAGGTGTCATTATATGTATATTTGTCGTGTATGCCAAATCTGTGTAATTCCACAGTGGTGAGTCACTCCATCATGTGCTGGTTTGGTGACAGTATAAGTATATAAGTATATATACTCTTTTGATCCCGTGAGGGAAATTTGGTCTCTGCATTTATCCCAATCCTAGCCTTAAAATGTAGGGTCTGGGCACTCACCGTTCGCAGTGCTCAGTCCGTGGGGCGGGATAATCAGTTGTCTTTCAAATTCCCTCTGCACGCAATAGGACAGCGGCAGCGCTATGAGTCCCATGCGTTTCCCACCATGGGAAGCTAGGTTAAACGTTTGCCAACTTAATAAAAGCTTAACTCGTGTCACACTGTTCGCCAACAGCAACATCCATCTTATTTGTTTTCAAGTAGCAGGGAATTCAAGCCAAACCGTTGCAACTCTGCCATCAATCATTATGTTAAGCCCACCTAACGCTAGGGGCGCGTCTAGATTTCTAGGCTATCCCAATCCGTGAATTAGTGAAAAACACTCAGCACACAGTGAGGTGAAGCACACACTAATCCCGGCGCAGTGAGCTGCCTGCATCAACAGTAGCGCTCGGGGAGCAGTGAGGGGTTAGTTGGCTTGCTCAAGGGCACTTCAGCCATGCCTACTGGTCGGGGTTCGAACCGGCAACCCTCCGGTTACAGGTCCGAAGTGCTAACCAGTAGGCCACGGCCGCCCAAGGAGTGGACCCAAGGAGACAAAGTCAGGATTGTAGCTCCAGTCCCTGAATGGATCGACGTCTGACACAAGTCTTTCCTGTGTCCTGTAACTTGATGGGGGCGGCAAATTGCTGCGTCACACTGCTTCCAGCAAGTCGTTCGTCCTCTCTACTCACTTAACCTAAAAATGAGTCCCAGTAAAAGTAACATGGGACTGTATGACTCATATGATAAAAGATCAATATTTTATGTGTGTTCTGAATTGATCAAACAATATCAAACTAGATGTACCGCAGAGCGGTACAAAATATGACCGCCGCCCAGTCCAGCACATTTTTTCCACAAAAAGAAATCACGCTGAAAGGCCTATATGATTCTAACTGTCTCACTAAATTGCACTGGTATCTGCTAGACAACAAGTACCAAAACATGATTAGTTCATAGATTTCACATGTAAAATTCATTTTATACAACCCCACCTCCATCTTGCCTGTTCATAATTATGAGAAATTCTTGATTGTTTGTGTTATGTTTATGTTATGTGTGTGGGTGTGTGTGTGTGTGTGAGTGTGTGTGTGTGTGTGTGTGTGTGTGTGTGTGTGTGTGTGTGTGTGCGTGCCTGCGTATGTGCCTGTGCATGGAAGCGTACATATGTCTACTGTGTGAGTATGTGTCATGATTACTGTGAATGTGTGTGTGTGTGTGTATCTGTTTGTGCACATGTGTGCACATGAAATGGGTTAACATGACCCCTGGAGGCAAATATACGGGAAAAAAAATGGTCATCCTAGGCCCTATGGTTATCAAGATATTCACAGAGAACTGTGTCTGGCCTACCCTCCTTTCGGGGGGTCCAGTCCAGCGGGGGGGCTACAGATCAAAACGAAAAATGACGGTTCCATGCTATCCATGTGGGGGTACATGCCCACCAAGTTTTGTGTACCCCGGTCTTTCAGTGTCCCGGGAATCCTTGTTGGTGTACGTCACTAAATGTACACATAAATTATTTTATTGTAAGGCCCCCCATGAACGAAAGTACACAAAACTTGGCATGCATTCGGAGGGTGTCATAATGATCCTACACTTTCAATTTCGTGCAGTTTTGACCATGTCAGCCAGAGATATTGTGATGAAAACACCTAATTTTTTGCTTTTTAATTTTTAACTAGGTGGCGCTATACATGAAATAAGTGGTAATGGGATGGGTTGACATGGCCCCTTGAGATCAACATACAAAAAAAAGGTGGACCTCCTAGGCCCTACGGTTCTCGAGATATTCACAGAAAACTGTCTCCGGCCACCTACAGGCCAGTTGGTGTATAGTAACATAAATTAATTTATTGTGTGGCCCCCCATGAACGGAATTCCACGAAACTTGGCGTGCATTCAGAGGGTGTCATAATGATCCTACACTTCCAATTTCGTGCAGTTTTGACTATGTTAGGTCACAGATACCTGCGATTACAACACCTCATTTTTACTTTTTTGTGTTTAACTAGGTGGCGCTATACATGAAATGAGTGGTTATGGAATGGGTTGACATGGCCCCTTGAGATCAACATACAAAAAAAAAATGGTCCTCCTAAACCTTACGGTTCTCGAGATATTCACAGAAAACTGTGTCTGCCCTACCCTCCTTTCGGGGGGTGCAGTCCAGCGGGGGGGCTACAGATCAAAACGAAAAACGATGGTTCCATGCTATCCATATGGGGTTACATGCCCACCAAGTTTCGTCTACCCCGGTCTTTCAGTGTCCCGGGAATCATTGACAGAAATTTGGACATGCGAAAAAGAAAAAAAAAAAAAAAAAAAAAAATCTGACTAAACCTATATGACCGCCGCTTCGCTGCGCGGCGGTCATAATAAGTTTATATATTGTGTATGTGGGGATTACCAAGGATCTGGCTCTGATACCAACAGATTTAGAGATGTTAGAATTTCTCTTTACAGTGATGTCCTCAGAAAGCGGTATTCTTCTCTCCTCGTAATTGGCTAAACTATTGACCTGCAGGCCACCAGTGTTGTGTGTAACGTGTTACAACGAGTGTAACGCATAGCCAACGCTAACTTCTGAGGGATGGAGGTATTTACATTACTTTGAACTTGTTGAAACTAAGGGGAGGAATGTGAGTGTTAGTTGTAGCCTA
This sequence comes from Alosa pseudoharengus, assembly GCF_046254945.1. Classification (NCBI taxonomy): domain Eukaryota; kingdom Metazoa; phylum Chordata; class Actinopteri; order Clupeiformes; family Clupeidae; genus Alosa; species Alosa pseudoharengus. The sequence continues at coordinate 33,742,834 of NW_027468565.1, read as the reverse complement.
CACTGTGCCCTGATTTTGTCCACTGCCGTTAACTCAACTGCCAGCCTATTGATACGATTTGCACTAGCTTTGCACCAAATTTCAGAGGAGCGCCTGTTTAATGAAAGAGTATAAGGCTATAAAATAATATATAAGGCTATAAAATAATATATTTTGTGTTCACCTATGCCCAAGATGTATCGAGGCTATGTTATTATGACCGCCGCGCAGCGAAGCGGCGGTCATATAGGTTTAGTGAGATTTTTTTTTTTTTTTTTTTTTTCTTTTTCGCATGCCCAAATTTCTGTCAATGATTCCCGGGACACTGAAAGACCGGGGTACACGAAACTTGGTGGGCATGTAACCCCACATGGATAGCATGGAACCATCGTTTTTCGTTTTGATCTGTAGCCCCCCCGCTGGACTGGACCCCCCGAAAGGAGGGTAGGGCAGACACAGTTTTCTGTGAATATCTCGAAAACCGTAGGGTTTAGGAGGACCATTTTTTTTTTGTATGTTGATCTCAAGGGGCCATGTCAACCCATTCCATAACCACTCATTTCATGTATAGCGCCACCTAGTTAAACACAAAAAAGTAAAAATGAGGTGTTGTAATTGAAGGTATCTGTGACCTAACAAAGTCAAAACTGTACAAAATTGAAAGTGTAGGATCATTATGACACCCTCTGTATGCACGCCAAGTTTCGTGGAATTCCGTTCATGGGGGGCCACACAATAAATTAATTTATGTTACTATACACCAACTGGCCTGTAGGTGGCCGGAGACAGTTTTCTGTGAATATCTCGATAACCGTAGGGCCTAGGAGGTCCACCTTTTTTATGTATGTTGGTCTTAAGGGGGCATGTCAACCCATCCCATTACCACTTATTTCATGTATAGCGCCACCTAGTTAAAAATTAAAAAGCAAAAAATTAGGTGTTTTCATCACAATATCTCTGGCTGACAAGGTCAAAACTGCACGAAATTAAAAGTGTAGGATCATTATGACACCCTCCGAATGCAATGCCAAGTTTTGTGTACTTTCGTTCATGGGGGGCCTTACAATAAAATAATTTATGTGTACATTTAGTGACGTACACCAACAAGGATTCCCGGGACACTGAAAGACCGGGGTACACAAAACTTGGTGGGCATGTACCCCCACATGGATAGCATGGAACCGTAATTTTTCGTTTTGATCTGTAGCCCCCCCGCTGGACTGGACCCCCCGAAAGGAGGATAGGGCAGACACAGTTCTCTGTGAATATCTTGAGAACCATAGGGACTAGGATGACCATTTTTTTCCATATGTTTGCCTCCAGGTGTCATGTTAACCCATTTCATGTGCACAAACAGATACACACACACACACACACATACATTCACAGTAATCATACGTATGACACATACTCACACAGTAGACATATGTACGCTTGCATGCACAGGCACATACGCAGGCACACACACAAGCACGCGCGCACACACACACACACACACACACACACACACACACACACACACACACACATAACATAAACATGTACATGCACACAATTCAAGAATTTCTCAGAATTATGAACAGGCAAGATGGAGGTGGGGTTGTATAAAATGAATTTTACATGTGAAATCTGTGAACTAATCATGTTTTGGTACTTGTTGTCTAGCAGATATCAGTGAGAATTGAGTGTGGATAATGCAATTTAGTGAGACAGTTAGAATCATATAGGCCTTTCAGCGTGATTTATTTTTGTGGAAAAAATGTGCTGGACTGGGCGGCGGTCATATTTTGTACCGCTCTGCGGTACATCTAGTTTGATATTGTTTCATAGGGCTTTAGTGGTGGTGTTGAAGCCTATAAGCCTAATGTTTTCTTGTCAAGTGCTCTGTTTGTGGCATTTATAATAAAGAGCACAAAATAAATAAATGTTATGTCCTCCATAGTAGAACTTTATGTAGGCCTACACATTTAGGAACAGATATTGGGTTCTGCCCAAAGTCGAGCAACATAAAAGTAACGAGTAACGTAAAAAGTTACATTCCATAGAGGGTAACTAAGTAAAGTAACGGGTTACTTTTTTGAGAAGTATAACGAGTAACGAGCAAACACTACTTTTTAAGTAACTTCCTCAACACGCAGGCCACACATTGCATGCTTTTTCACTGTGTATACATATTAAGAGGCACATGAGTGTGAGTTTAGTTGCTAGCACACATTGTAGGCCTCCTTACAGAAGGTATTATGAGACCTGACTGGTACACCCTCAGTTTACAGTAAAAAATATTGATTTGATTTTTTATAATAATGTTATAACAATGTAATAAGGCATACAAGTATTTTTTTTTAATTCAACCTTTATGTAATCATAGGAAATTAAATGAGGATTGCTGAGAATACATTCAGAATAAAACTAAACAAAATAGTACACAATAGTTGTAGTGAAATGTAGTAAGTAAACCAAAACAAAATACATATTAAAAATACATAACATTTTAGAGGGGAAAAGGGGGTACAAATCAAAACAGTTACAAACTGATGCAGGAAGGTTATGGTTGCAGATCTGAGTTGATCAAGGGGACATAGAGGATTAATATAGTGGTTTGAACATTATTCCGCAAAGTAGAGGCATCACAGCAAAAGGCTTTTCCCAGCTCCAAATGAATATGAGTAATCTTGAGCCTCCGTTATTTGATTTGGTTTGATAGGGACCAGAATCCCAATCAAGCATTGTTGAAATATAAGATGTTGACTTTCTAACAACTGTATAAATAAATAAATACCAATATTTATTTTTCCATGCTAAAGATTTAACCCACTTTTATCATAAATAAAGGACAGATTGGTGAGTATGAGCACATTATCCTGACTTTCAACCTCTGTTTAATTAAACTCTGTTTTAATTATGAAAATATAACTGTTGAAATATAAGAATGTATTCATCTTCGCTTATTGCATTATACTAAATTCCTTAGTAGATTCCCACCATTTAAACCCCAATACGATTGCTTTAATAATTGAACTCCACTAACATAGAGGGAGGTTTAGAATTTAATAGAAAAGAGTAATCTCTGCATTTGTTTCAGTGATCCTAACAGCACAGCAAGGCTCTTGGCTGAGTGACAGACAGTTCTTACAGGCCAATTATTATTCAGTCTGAACAGCCCGAAGACCTCTGGAGCCTTAATGCATTAAAAATACATATCTTGTCAAGCTGGTGTGCCAGCAATTGCTATGTCAGCAAATTGTATGTTTAAAGCATAAAGCTGATATGCTTGAGTGAGATGGGGATAGCGGCAGCTCTTAATCTGGCCAGAGAGAAATAATAAAGACTCCTTAGGTAGTTTACTCGTGTTTACATATTTCCACATGGATGGATTGATGCTGGCCATATTTACCTCTATTCATGCTTATCTGTAGCCTTACTGATTCTGATTGTTGTTCTTAATCTGCTCTATTGCAATTATCACAGTCAATGTAGTAGGCTATATACTGAATAATAACATGATAAATTACATAGTATAGTAATACTATGTAATGATTATCAGGATAAAGAGAATAAGATCAAAGATCCTGCTACTCAATTAGTTAGAGCTGACAGTAAGCAAAGTACAAATAGGAAATATCAGACATGCCAACCTGCAAAAAGTCATTTCAGGGAGGTATCACGAAGCCCCCCCCCCAAAAAAAAATTAAATAAATAAAAATAAATAAATAAATAATAATAATAATAAGGTAACACTTTATTTTAATGTGTCGTTGTTACAGTGTACCTACCACCAGGGCTTTGAACCGGTTCAAGGAACGAAAACCGGGAACTTTTTGTATTTTACAGGGAACAGAAACGAAACCGGAAACGTTATTATTTTTTATGTTCTGGAACAGGAACACTTATTTAATATAATAATGGTAACCGGTTAATACCGGTTTTATTTCGTTCCTCAAAGTTTTCGTTGCCTAATTAACTAAAAAAAAAAAGTAATTATTTTCCTGCGCACGTTACCATGACGGCTGAGGTTCACTTCCTGTGTGACATGACATCACATCAGACATTCGCTGACTGAATGGAGAGAGAGCGGTAGATTACAAAAACTCCACTCCACATCTTAAATAAGAGGTAAATTACGATCCATCATTAATTAAAACGCTCATTCCAAACACAATATCAATAGCTATATTTGTCGACTCCACGTTAATGATGGACTAGTGAACATTTGGCTAAATGGCCTTTCCCCCGACAGTTGGAATTTGTTGTTGCCCGAGTGGCATAACCACGTGTCTTAATAATGTGGTTACGTTTGTGTGGAAATTTTCTCCTTTAACAATAAACTACACATTTGAAATAATTGTAGGCCTATTTAATTATTATTATTAATAATAATATAATTATTATTATTTAATAATGGTTGTAATATTATTACATTTGGTTTAAGCTGGATGAGAAAGATGTGACATAATTCTATGGCATTAAACAGCTGACAGGAACGAAATTAACCGTTCCGGGAACAGTATTTTTTTGTTCTAACCGGTTCGGGAACGTCAATTTATTGGTGGAATTCATAACTGGAAACGTTATAATTCCGTTTCTGTTCGGAACGAACCGATTGGAAAAAAAAATCGGTTCAAAGCCCTGCCTACCACTGTACCTAGGTACAGTGGTACAACCTGTGTAACAACATGTACTATCAGGTACTATCATTGTACTTGCATTATGTATTTGTGTGTACCTACATATAGTTGTTACATTGTAATACTGAGTGCTTTTACAAAACTTTGCCAGTTTGCCTACATTTTCATCAGAGGCAAAGAGCTGACCTGAGACCTGCTGGATGGGGTACATCTGGTCATGATAGATTTGATATACAAACCATTCTTAGCTCCAGTCAAGGCCTCATTGTCTTCAGTGTACATGTAACAGCTGTGCTGCTACAACCTTGTACTCTTTGATACAGTGGAATAAACCTATTAAGTGTACCAGTTAATTACTTATATGTACATATGACATGTATGTTGTGTCTTCAATGTCTTGGATTTTATTCTGATAGATATACAACACCATACTGAATAACAAATGCAAGTATAATTTATTGATGTTTAGATTAATAATAAAATGCCAGCCCAATGTGTCTGAGCTTCAGTAAACTAATTGTGATTTGGTCATTAGTTCACCATGGGGATTTATACTCAAATAAGTCAAACTGACAGCATTGAGAATATAGGCCATTCTCAGAAAGACTTATTCTCCCTTGTGTAGCTCCTTAAATATTCGTATTGTTATGTTAAGACATCATGAAACAGTCCTTTACTTGTTAGAGGCCTAAATCGGAGAACACTTCTTTAGTGTCCACATCATATATGGTAGTCAACCTCGACATTCTCTGCAAAACATTCACAATTTCTCTAAACTACATGTTTCTGTTTAATAGTCCAAGTATTTGCAGAATGCATCACCCATGTAAAGCACTGCCAATGGCTGATATAAAGTAAGTGATGAGAGTAAATCTGGAAGCTTGATCACAGTACACTCGCTCGCACAACATGTTGGAGGAATACAAACTAAGTGGAGCTTGAAATTGGAATGATCTTTTATAGAGCTAGTTCACTTCCTGTTTGTCGGCAAAGTGGACTGGATGCTCACAGTGGTTGAGTGACTGCAATGAACAATGATCAACAACTCTGCGTCAATCTATAAGAGTCTTTGGCAAGGTCATGGCTTACAACACCAATCAAAGTGATGCAACATCTTGCTTTTCTAAATGATGTATGGGCAACACTTAGCTTAATGCCAGATAGATGGTGTTACAGCAGCAATTCATAATATAAATATATCACACATATACATACAAGTTAAAAAAATAACTACAATTGGATATAGTCTCTGTTGAAGAGGTTGTAAGCTGTGATGATTTTCTATAATGGTCCTTGTTACAGTGAAGTTGAAGCAACCTCCAGCTGAAAACACTCTGTTGTCTAATGATTGACATGGTCTGTATAAGTATATAAACATAGTAATGACTTCCTTCTATGTTATGGTGTAATAGTATAACCCTTACACATTTAGACTTTACTTGATGGGTGAGTTCATAACACATTCATAGCAGCTGTCATAAACTGCACATAAAGCATTCATGACTGTTTCATGAGACATGACTCAACATTCATACCAAACCTTTCATGAATGTGGAAGACAGAACCACCACAGCTTGTCAAAATAAAAGTCCAAACCAAGTCGTAAAGCAGCATTGCCGTTTTTGGTCCAAACCTCTTATCTGATCACGTCACATCTGAGTTAATGGGGTACTCCAGTGCCAAAAAGACAGAACATGGTCAAGCAAATAATTTATGTTTCATAAAAATGTATTTGTTTTATGATGTAACCTTTGCAGATGATTTCTCATCTTTTGCTACTGGGAATGTCCAACCGTTCCAGGTTACACAAATACGGGTCAGCTGAATGTAGGCTAGTTTACCTCCCAGTGTTAAACTCAGAGATTATGAATACTTCACAACTTTTATAGTAAAGTGACATTCGATGTAGACTTCATAAGATATTCATGAAATATTTACAAAGGCTGGATTAAATTAATGGTATCCAGGTTACACAAATACGATGTTGGACTTTTATTTTGACAAGTTGTCGTCGTTCTGTCTTCTACACTCATGAAAGGTTTGGTATGAATGTTGAGTCATGTCTCATGAAACAGTCATGAATGCTTTATGTGCAGTTTATGACAGCTGCTATGAATGTGTTATGAACTCACCCATCAAGTAAAGTGTTACCCACATTTAAATATCAGAATTATGCCACTTTTCTCTTACATGTTTGTCTTATATGCTATTCACCAAATATTGTTAATGAAGTTGTGTGACTCCATACAAGCTCTCTTAATGTTAATTGTGTTCATCTTATACTACAACATTATACTTCTTTGGATTAGGTACTGCATTCTGAATTGAAGTGACAGTACAGTATGTCCTCTATTTTTAATCCAGTGTAATGCCCATAATTATTCATGCAACTATTTTTTTTAATCTCCTAAATGCTGATACCATTCCTCTCATCACTAGTTTTAGCCAGTAATTTCAGTTGAAATATGGCAGGTGAATTTTTCACACACCATCTTTCATCTTTCAGCTTTTCCCTCTGAATTCCTGAGAATGTTGTGGAGCAATTGAAGGGTTCAGATGCAAAAGCCTCTAAATGCCACCTATGTCAAAAATGAGATAAAGATGGTGAGGGGATGCTCTCCACACATAGTATACGCTTATCAAATAATTTAACTTCTAAACCCACTAAATACCACTCTCTTCCTGGTCTGAAATATCGATTTATAGGCAAAAACCTATAGGAGCCTGAATTTAAATGCTCATTTAAAAGAAAAGTGGTCAGACGGATTTAGAGGGTTTTGCATCTGAACTCTTCAATTGTGCTACGTCACCTTGTCTTTGTAAATCAAAAGAAGTCTAATCATATTCATACGATGCCACTTTTTCAAGTCTCTACACATCTGTTAAAGGCAAATGTCTTCTCTGTTGTAATGTAAAGTAAAGGAAAACTTGTATTTTGTAAAAAAGACTACTCTTAAGTTGAAGACTTTGTTATTTGACCTGTGACCTCTAGTTCCTGTTAAGGTAAAAAGAAGGCAGCCATTTTAGTTTGACTAGAGAGAGAAGAGGCACATGTAATGACACAGCAGATGGAAGTGATGTTTGCCCTACACATCTAATCCTGGTGTTTCTTGCGGCAAAGCCAGTAAGTTTATTGATAAACCTGTAAGAAAATAGAAAAGAAAGGTTAGATATTTTATGTGACTATTTGATTTGGTTAATTAGAAGTATACTTACCTGAAAGGCTGAAAGATTAGCATAACCTGTAAAAGAAAGAAGTTATCCTATAATTTGTAGCATGTTATACTTACCTGTGTAATTTGTATTTATTGCAGTTTTACCTTTTCTTCATTAAATTCGTCCAAAAACGACGCTCTGCCTGTTCCTTGGGGAAGGTAATGAGGAAACGAGTTTAACTTGCTGTTTCATGCTAGATGAGAACAGTACATCTGTCCTTATCTCATCATAGAGTTGTAATGAGTTGTATTAAAGGTCCACCACACACCCCCATTAACGGAGTCTATTTTCATCCTTGGTACGAATAGCCTTGGCCACACAGCTTCACACCCTGTGACATAACAACAAAACATCGCTCGCGTGCACAGAAAACATGGCGGACATTTGTTTTTTCGTCAGCAGAAAGTGACAAATTGTGTTTTATTTTCTTAATCTTTGTTCAGTGAATACATACAACTGTCAGTTTGTTAGTTAAGAGAAATTTCGTGATTATGATGCCCAGGCCTATGAACTATAAGTTTACCTGTAAACTCTTACTCTCTGTGTAGGCCTGCAAACTCTAAGCTCTGTGTGGAAGTAGATAGCACAGTGGTTAGCGTTAGGGTTTGCTTTGTGGGAGACTGGGGTTCAAATCCTGTTTGAAGTGTTTTTGGCAGATATAAGTGTAAGTGTGCATGTGTACCAACGTCTCTGCAGAGAAGGTGCGCAATTTGAAGAATAAATCAGTTCTCATATGGAAGTTTTGATTGCAACAATTAGCTAGTTCATGCACCAGGGTGTAAATAGAACACATTTCTATATACACCAGGGTACAAATAGCATCCACTTCTAATTATACAGTGATGCAAACAGCATACCTTATTTAGAGTATCTTGCACCCCTGTACGAATAGCATAGGCCACACAGCTGAGCTATTCACACCCTGTGACGTAACAATAAAAACACGTTGCTCTTTAAAAAAAAAATACATTGTGTGATTAATATGCCAGGGTAAATGCACAGGGGTGCAAATAGCATACACTGATATTTGTACCAGACGTGGTATTAATAGAACACATTGCTGTGTGCACCGGGTACAAATAGAATTCACTTCTAATTGCTCCAAGGTATGAATAACATACACTGCTAATTGTACGGGGGTGCAAATAGCCTCACCCTTTTATTAATTTATTGGGGCGGTGGTAGTGTAGTGGTTAAGGAGCTGGGCTAGTGTGCAGTAGCCTGAAAGTTGTCGGTTCAATTCCCGGCTTCCACCGCTGTGCTCTTGAGCAAGGCACTAAAGCCCAAGTTGCTCTGGGGACAATGTGATCCCTTGTAATAGCTGATATATGTAAGTCACTTTGGTCAAGAAGTGTCTGCTAAATGTAATGTAATAATCAATAAAAGTGAGCATCAAATAACATAGATGGCACAAAACAAGATAATTAATGTATGACAAAAGCTCTACAGTATTTGTAATGCTTCACACAGTGATAGTGCAAAGCTGCACATACAAGGAGTATGTGTATATTTAGGAATATACTAAGCACTACTGACATGGGTGTCTAAAATAAAAAGTATGAATGAATGCAGTAACTGTGTTATACAGGGACTGAATGCAATAAGCAGGATGTTTGTATAACTCGTGTGGTACTAAAGTTCATTACACTGTATTTTGGACCTCCCTTTTCTAAGATGCTTTTTACAGTAGAGAATAAGCATACTCTCAGCTCCATGGTTTCTTGTATGTACTAGCACTATTAAAGTAACATAATGTAGGAGTTTTGCTTTTTGGGAATGTTTAAGTACTGGGTACCCATCTAGTGCTATGTTGGTACCCAGTTAATTCAAAACCGATGAAAACTGTCTTGCTCCTACCCGTAACATGCAGTACCGGACACACATCAACAGTCAGAGAGTCCATTCTCTGTATTTTATTTGTAGCATCAAAAAATTATTCTAAGCTGTTATTATTCAGTTAAAAGAACTGTCATAAAGCTGCAATCCCTGGAAGGCAAACGTGCAGAAATAGACATTGCCTCTTCACATTAAAGGTCAACATTATGTGACAACTTGTCCATTGTGTACAGTCAGTCAGGAACATTATCACAGTTTCAATGTGAATCAATTAAAAGAACAGAATGTTCTGATCAATGAGGTTGGTGGCTAACCTATGAGCTTTCCGTTGTGGTGTGGTGTCTGAAAGAGGAAGGTCATCAACCATGTCTTATAGTGTGCTGCCATCCCATGCATTCGAAAGCAGCTGAGGAAAGTAACCTTGACCAGTGTTTAATTATTCAGCACTGGAAAATGAGTGTCCTTGAGCAGGTGTTAAACATATACATTTATTATTAGGAACATGGGGCAAGGGAGTTTGAGATAAAAAAAAAATATATATATTCTGTGATGTCGTTGACTACCTGGCACTAAATGTTGTATACTCAATACAGTTATTTGTATTGATAAATATTTAAGAATACATTTTAAGCTTATAAATATGAGGAGTAGATGATATTTGTGCTATTGTCACCATCTCTCTTCCTTTGGTTTACCTTCATAAACAGCGCTGCACTTTGATGTAAAATTGGCTGAATGAAACCCTCCCTGAGTACTTCCTTGCCATCCATACAGCTCAGCACCATTCTCCAGGGACTTCTCAGTCAGAGACAGAAGAAAGGTCAGATGGCCCCTGAAGAGACACACACACACTCACACACACTCACATGCACCTGTAGCACCGAGGTGTATGCTAATTTGGAAAGGACCTGAATGTGCACTTCTCTTGCTGCCCACAGCCCCTCTGGGATGAAGTGGACATGTGTTTAGTGAGGCCTCCTGCCTGTTGGGGATGCTGTCTTGTCTGTATTGCTTTGACCCAATACCCAAAGGCCAACCAAACCTTCTGTATCCAAAAAGCCGCAGGAAAAGCCTACCATTTACTCCAACACTGCCTGAAACCCACACAGACTCTCTCCACCCCCCTCAACCAAACACACACACACACACACACACACATACACACACACATACACACACACACTCCAACCCAACACACAGAGACATATGCACACACCATATAGCACCAGATTCATGAACAGGGTGTATTACAAATCATGATACAAATTCACAATATATCAATATATCCCTTGGAATCATGCTCTTCCCATGTATAATATCTTATGCTATATTTGTTAGGAACATTTCTCTGGGCTATTACTGTTCCCACTGAGGGGCAGGCAGGTATAATGACATTCAACTCGTCTTCACAGTGCCCTCCATCACCACAGCAGAGCCTTGTTTGCATCTCAACTGTTTGTTAATGATCCAGGTGTAGAGACAATAAAATCCCAAGTCAATGTTATACCCTAAAATGGAGTTGGAATATTATATTATTGTAAGACATCTGTGTTGCTAAATTTGTGAACCTGTGCTATGTATTTCTTAACAGCTGCATAGAGGGCTACATTTATTTATATGTATAAAATAAATTACAAAAAAACTAATAAAATAAATCAATAAAATAAAATAAAAACAAAGAAAGCATTTTACAATAAAAGTATTAACTGATTATCAGACTATTTTGTTAGAGCATACTTAAAAAATCATTTAAGTAATACAAATGAATACTTAATTAGTAGTTAATGTACTGATGATTGGAACCAACTTTCATTGCAGATGACCTGGATTGGGTTAATGGTTGCCTGACCTAAATGTGTGGCCAAGCACTGTCACCGTTCACCAGTCATTCATCAGCTTTTTCGCCTGTGTCTGCGGAAGAGCTACCTCTTCCAGTCATGACCATGATGAAGGTCCCAAGGGACAGAGGTAGCCTCAAACACTCTGAAATCTTTTGCCATTGTAGCCTTCTTTCCTTCTTTTTATACCCCTTTTAATCCCAAATCTTAAGTCTTGTGGAGGGGCAAAGCAAAAGAGCTCTGCAAATGTCATGTTTCTATCATGATCATTGATTCACTGATGCAGACACAAGTAATGCTTGTTTGAATAGTGGTACTTTCTGATAGGAACACCATCAACACTGTGCACACTTTCTGATAGGAACACCATCAACACTGTGCACATCTGATATGGTTGCAGAGAGAGGCCATGATTAATTCACCCGCTCTCTATCCAGCTGCGCACCACAGCACTGATGCTAGAGGCCTGCTCTGAGAAGGAGGTTGTGCGAGCTTGTTGCGCCTACTTGGTTTTGTCCGAGAGAAAACTAATTACCTGATGCTTTTAATTCAGGGTCCAGAGAACAATCTATCAAGCCCCAGGGTGAGGGGCTAAACAAAGTACACTACTCATGTAAATGAAATGCACTCATCATTACATCAGAATACATCATTTCTGTTCACTTATTAATATTCTCTTTTGTATCCCCTACAATACTTGCTCTTATGCCCATCTCAATGCAAATTTACATTCAACATTGGCCACAGTATCCCAAGGGTTAGAGAGGTTTTGGTCACACATTTGTGTACAAAAGGCTCTAGTCTTGTCAAAAATAGCCAGAGAGGGAGTAGTACCTGTAGGAAATGTGTGAAGAAGTTGGGGTAATTACAGTCTGTGAGTGCATAGTGAGTTTTTCATCCACTTTGCAAGAAAGCTAGACATAAAGCTTACATTTTGTAAATTTAACTAGTTGGCTTTTTGGGGTTGTCCAACAAACACGGAATAGTATACAAGGTTGGACGGAAACATTTGCATCATGTTTTTGAATTCTTCACAGTTTCAGTTCCCTCGTCTCTGGGGAGAGAGTCATCAATTATTCTTCTACAATATGCCAAGGAATTCCACGTGTACTGATTTGAAAATAGTCAAAAATGGTGTGAGGGATTTTAAGACCAAAGCTTTCTTCTTTCTTCTTTTTGACTTAACGGATGTATTCCAAAAGTGTTTGATTAAAGATTATTTGAATATTTTTGGTTCTCCAAATGCACCATGGACTCTAGCACTATATGTTGCTTTGCATGGACCCAAAAGAAGAGGAAAAGAAGCCAGGGGAATCTGCCCGCCATCCAGTTACACTGAACTATTACTGAATAGTGTCATTTTAAAGCTGCAGTGTGTAGTTTTTGTAGTTTAAAATATTTACAAATAAACTATAAATAGCAACAGAATATGAAGACACAACCATTTTGAGTTTGAGCCACACTATCCCTCCACCTCTGGAGCCTTCTATCTGTGGGTGGTAGATTTGGGTATTAGCCATGAAATCCCTCTTCTGATAAACTCAGTGGATCTTGAGCAGACAGAAGGAAAAAGGCTTTAGTCCTTCACTTACTCAAATGGAATAGTGCTCTGTATTAGCTCAGATTAGATTCACAAGTCAGGTACAAAACCTTGAGTCTTAGTCTGCGAATAACTGCATTAAAACAATGAAGGCCACTAAATTTGAGCCACACAAGTGATGAGCAAATGATCAACAACACACTTTTCCACAATAGCTTTCATGTCACTGATTAAAACAAAGAATCAACAGCAGAGAAAGAAAGACCAACATAATTTATAGCATTGAATGATCTACAATTTCATGGAATTGTTTAAGCTAGTTAAACAGCATTGTTGAAAAAAGGATTTACAAGATTGAAAGCAACCAGTACCACTTCAAAATCCACTTCTCAAACAATACTCCAGCCCCAGATGTATTCCATCCTAAACGCTCTGAACAAATATGAAGTCTTATCTAATACATTATTTTACAAAGGCACATATCCCCACTTGATGACATGATTGGCTGTTACCCTGGACAATCCACATTATGTAGACTCATGTTATTCACTTGGTTTGATAATGAACTATCAGTATCTCTAGGGCATGTGTGTGGTGCAAATTATGTGTGTGTGTGCAGACCATGCTAACCAGAGACATTAGTAGCCTATACACTGAAGAGCCTTTGTTATGTTGACCTGGCCAATTCTACTACAGTAGGATCTATTATGTCTCAAATGTCATCATGAAGAAAAAAAACTTCCCTCTGTTAAACAAAACACAGTCCTTTTTATGTGTTGTATAAACTGTTCAAATATGAGGCAGGTGTGTACTCCACAATGTAGTTTGTCATGAGTCCTTTGATAAATTTGTGTATATTGAATCAGTTCATGGATAGAAAGTCCTTACATCATCATGTATCTTATCTGCATGCACATATGCATGCTTACATAAATCCATGCCTCATTAATGCATGCATACACACATATTTACTTCATTATATTTAATTATGTTGTTAAGAATATACAATGACTTTACAGCACTTTGTGCCAACACAGGCAGAAAGCCATTCCCTTTAATCCCTGCTTTTAGTGGGGAACTTGCATGTTGGCATGTTTAAATAAAAAAAAAACACATACAGTACATATGTTAAGCCGAAACAGCATAAAAAATGAATGAGGGCCTGTTCATGACCAAATAAGTGGAAAGAGTGCTGGTTACAGCAGCATTCATTTCTTATTCACAACCCTAGGGTCAAACCCAACTCTGAACCCTGAGGGTGAGGGGAAAATATAAGTAAACTTAATGTCTAAAGCATGCTATCAGACACTCACAGGGGTGAACTTGAATGAATACTGTTATGGAGGTAGAGCCCCTAGTGCGCATATGGACTGAAAATATGAAATATTAACAAGGATAGCATGGATAAGGACTCAAGAGGCAGGCTACAAAGTAGGCTCTCCTAGCATGCAAATAGTGGTCATGAGAGTGTATAGTAAAATGGCCACCAATGCAGCCTGAATTCATTAATTTTAAACTAGTGGTGAGTTCTAAAGATATGGAGGAGTGGTTGAAATGCAAGCAGTTGCTTCCCTCAAAAACATAGACCTTGTTAATGTGCTGTTAGCACAAGGACACAGAAATATACTCAATGGTGAAATGAATAATTAAAGAAAAAAGTGCACTATTTAAAAATCACACAGCAATTCACGTTGTTCAAAAATGTATCTCTGCAATATCTGGGGATGTCCAATTGATTTTAGGTTGCATGTTTTTACTGCTGCTTATGCTCACTGCTAATTCTACTCTCCTTGCTAAACACATGCTATATCCACACACACACACACACACACACACACACACACGTGTGTGCATGTGCGTTTTCCACAGGTCAGGTCGCATCAGTAGGGCTGTTGGTTAATTATTCAAGCTAGTTAAATAATGCATCTCTCTGAAGCAAAGTTTCAGCAGCAAAGATAAGCATTCAGTGAAAGATGCATAGCCACTGAAATAAAGGTAGACTGGTCACTCTGGCCTAAAGTAATCACCCAATTTCAATGTGTGACGAATTCTAAATCTGAATTTGAATGCTGCGCTGTTTTCTGAAACTTTGGCCCAGAGTGCCAGCAATCTAGATCATTGTTGACGATTTTTGTAGAGCCACAGCGTATTCTATGTTATAGCTATGGACACATGCTATGGCTCGTTTGAAAAGGTGAAACTTTAAGCTCTCAGTGGGTACAAACTGTTTATTTCTACATGCCTCTGTTCCTAAGAAATCCCAAGCTAAACAGTGGCTAGTTTTCATCAAAATCCCTGTTTTTTTTTCTAGAAATGGAGATATAGCTGTTTAAAAACAGCACTCACTGATGCACTCATTCTTACTGTACTCTACCGTTTTTTAAATTGTGCTAAAATTGTTGAGAGAATTGCTTTAAAACTGAACTGTTACCAGGTTGTTAGTCGCTTTGGTTAAAAATGCATCAGCCAAATGTAATGTAATGTAATATAGCGTCTTTCCTGAAATATGAAGTGTTGCCTGTAAAGTTTCCGGGAAGTGACCTAGCAAGACCTGGCGAGACTGTCTCCATCCACGTTGTCACAAGCACGCTTATTGTTTATTTTGTGCAGCTAGGCTACTTGTTCAAGTGGCATTGATGAGGGAAACAGTCACATTTTTCCTACACATATTATATTGAGAGAAAATAGTCAGTTGTAAACAAAGAACTCTTCTTATGTAACCCTTTCGTAAATGGACTGAAGTTGGCTCTACATATCTACTTTTATTGATTATGCTAACCGTTAGCATCTCTATGGGATTTCTCATATACATAGCCATAAGCTAACACATTAGTTTCTATTCTGTAACTTGAAATGTTAGTCTACATGATTGCTGTTAAACAAAACATCGAAGGAAATAACTGAGATGTACTCTGTTGGTCTGCATAGTTTTACAGAGAATCCTAAGTAAAGGTTTGAAAGGAACTTCAGCTTCAGACTTTCTCTTGGGAAGCTGTTGGGTCTATCTTCTCTAATAGACCATGTCATTGCCTCACACAAGTGGGGGCAGAATTGGAAATGTGTCATAAATCATGATTCTCTCGTAATTACGAGATAATTATCTCGTGATTATGAGATAATATGTCATAATTATGAGATACTATCTCGTAATTCTGAGATAATTATCTCATAAATACGAGATAACCTGATTATTTTTGTTTTTGCGATGTGAATGCAATGCACCACTGTATTTTTGGCACTGAACACATGGGAACAAAAAATGCAATATTGTGTTTTTGGCACACAAATTGTTAATTTGCATGACTAATATACTATTGATCTTGTGACTTATTTGGTACATTGTACGGTAGCCTTGAAGTGTCAAACACAACAGCAAATAGGACAATTGCCACTGTGTTTTGTGCAATTTTTGATTTGCTGTTGTGTTTTGTGATTTGCCATTGTGATTTCTTATTTGTGGTTGTGTTTTCCTATTTGTCAGTGTGTTTGGCACTCCAGGACCACCGTAACATTGAAATAGCACCACACATTATAATAGGAGGCTTGTGCTTGGCAAACAATAAGCATCATTCTTTGAAACATCTCTCTTTGAACCATGTAGTACAATCACTTCAAATGAAATCACTTGACTGGCTATTGTTTGAAATCAACTGCCTTTTTCTCTTATATTTGATACTTTTGAATTCCTCTGTGCTCGAACAAAGCAAGCATATTATGTGCCTGGTCATTATTCTTGCACCATTCAATTTATAATCCTGACAATGTGTTTATGATGTATGTCCGTAATTGCTCTTTAAGTGCATGATACTTTTACCTGTCATCCTTTCTTATGTATTTACACACACACACACACACACACATACACACACACACACACATACACACACACACAATGTGCACTTCTCTTGCTGCCCACAGCCCCTCTGGGATGAAGTGGATGTGTGTTTAGTGTGAGGTGTCGTGGAAGAACTGGTCCGCTTCCGAATCCAATTAGCAATTTATCACTTAACTATTTACTAATTAGCACTCTGGGACAAGGCGTCCGAAGGAGACAATGCAGACAGGAGATCTCTGAAGACTGTTGAATCTTTATTCACCGTATTGCAGTAATAGTCCAGCCTAAACGATGTCCAGACCAGGTGTCAAGCAATAGGGTGAGGTGAGATGTCATCAGCTGGCGGCCCCGATGAGATCTGACTAACAGGTGGCTGCGGCCTATCTTTTATACTCCTTAACCTTGGGCCCTCTCCTCTCGCCACACTCGAAAGACACCTGTTGGCCAATCAGCATCCACCAGGTTTACGCATATTGGTGGAACCCATTGTCTCATCAGGCATAAAATGATATGCAAAACTGTCTTCTTCTGGGTTTTTCCCAGATTCAGTTTTTTTCCAGTTGGGTGTAACAGGGCTTCTTATCTTGCCACCTGTTACTTGGCCTTGCTGTTACCACCATTACATCATCCAATTACATCATCCTCTCGCTCTCGACCATCTAATGAGAGGCCAGGTGTCACTGTGAACTCCTTCACCCCACTCCTTGACTGCTGGTCTGGTCTGTTTAAGATGTGCACAGGCCTTGAAGTCTCATAATAATTGCAGTAATATCAAATTTTATAAAAACCATACATGCATCCTTTAAGTCAGGGGTGGGCAAACTTTTTGGCTCAAGGGCCACATTGGGTTTTGAAAATTGGCCGACAGGCCGCACAACAACCCCCCCCCCCACAACACATACATACAAAATTATTTTTTTATAGGCTATAATTTAGTATGAAAAGTATTTCTTTTAAAATATGAATTGCTTAAAAATACTGCTAATTTTATGCTGTTTAACAAATGTATAAATTGTGCACTGTCGCTTTAAGACAGTCGCTTTAATTCACGTTTATTTCTCAATGATCTTCTGCCTGCTCCGCTATGGCTAGTGCTGTACCTAAGGCTGGGCCCTCTCACAGTTTTTAAATGGTCAGTAGTGGGAACTACTGTTGCCTTCATGATTTTCTTTTAAAAGTTTCTTATAAGAAGGAGATATCAATTATCAACAATGACAAACCAGCTGGAACCTGCGGCTCTCTCTCCCTCTCGTGAGTGCAGACGCATTCCCAATCAGAGCCATATAAAGGTACCTTTATATGGCTCTGTTCCCAATTAAATGGATCGCATAATGTTCATGTTAGATCTGCTGCAAAGGAGATAACTAAGAGTTAACTTAGTTTAACATGATGTTATCTCTATTTAACATGATGTTTTGACATTGACATTGCAAACGTTCTCTAAGGAGAGTGAAAAGCAGTTTGCAGTAAGGCTAACCAACGTCGTCTCTATCGCAGGAAAAAAATAGCGAGCAGCCTGATAACCAAATGAAATGCTCGGCGGGCCGGATCCGGCCCGCGGGCCGCAGTTTGCCCACCCCTGCTTTAAGTCATAGAAATCCACCACAGAGGCCTCCTGCCTGTTGGGGATGCCGTCTTGTCTGTGTTGCTTTGACCTAATACCCAAAGGCCAACCAAACCTCAGGAAAAGCCTACCATTTACTCCAACACTGCCTGAAACCCACACAGACTCTCTCCACCCCACTCCCTCAACCCAACACACACACACACACACAGTGTGTGTTCAAGCAGTTCAGATTGTTTTTTTTGTATTGTATTGTTAAATAATCATTGTAACCAAGGGGAGAAAATGTAAGACTGAATGTTTACAGAGAGTTGCAGGAGTAGGGGATGGAGAGGACATGGGAAGTGTGCTTTGTTTATTTTGTGTAACTAGTGGCAACACCATGCAGGGGGTCATACCATGTACCGCTATGCAGTACATTTAGGTTTATCCACATTTTATTCACTGAATGAATAGTTTGTAAAGTCATGTGAAGTCAGATTAAAAAGCTATGTTGAAGTTGAAGTTGAAGTTTTATTTAATACTCACATGGCAGGTTTTTACCAGGAAAACATGTAAATGAACATGTACATTTATAGTGTGACTTTGGGTATGGTCTCTCTTGGTCACCATTGTTTTTATTTGCTATTATTTAATCAAATAATGAATATCAACACAACTCATTTGTTTGATACAGGTGGGGGGGACACTCAAGCTGATGTACCTTGGGACCCCAGATGTTCAGAAATGGCCCTGATTGTTCCATGGTACTTCGCCACCTGACACCGCCAAAGCATGCTGACACGTTTCATCTGACAGCCTTTGGCAGAGGTCACAAACATCTAGGGAGGGATGCAGTCAAGCTGATAAGCAGGACAGATAATTAGTCGGGAGAAATAACTGAATTGTTACATTAGAGCAGACAACAGCAGTATGTCGACAACCATGATTTCTAATGACAAATGTGATCATGAAATGCAGTATCAGTTGCAGACACCATTAATGGACTGAAATAGCAAGTCTTAGGGAGGTAAGTTGGTCCTTGCATTTCCTGCCAAACGTGTAGAAATCCCACACCATTCACAGTGCACAGACACACAGTCTCCTCAAAAGAAAGAAAGAGAAGAAACCAATCCTTCCTTTTATGGAAGTCATGTGGACACTATGGATGTGTCTGTTTGTGTTGTGCGCATGTGCATCTCTTATGTACTGCGCTAGTGATGGGGACGAGACCGCCTATGCTGAGTCCAAGTCAAGACCGAGTCTTTGAAGGGTTGAGACCGAGTCAAGATCGAGTCCGTTGGTTTTCAAATACAGTCGAGTCCGAGTCAAGACCGAGTCTTTGAGGAAGCAAGTCCGAGTCGAGAGGGAGTCCTTTAGGAGTCGAGACCAAGACCATAAAAACATGTCAGTTTTCATATTCATGATTTAATATCACACCAGTTAATAATCAACAGTTAGGCCTACAGACTAAGCTAGATTGGGAATTGTTTAGAGGAGCAGTCTTAACGTCTTAATATTGACTATGCTGACCTACTGACACTCACCGGCAGCAGAGCCATAGAGATAAATACAGGGGTGATAGTAGACAGGCGCGCCTGCAGGTGTGTGTCCGTACGCACTGTGCGTACCATCAGGCTACTCAACAGCGAGAGAAAATTTCCCTTGTGTGTGTGTGTATTCACACCAAATTGGCCTACCATACCTTCCCAACTATGCACAGTATCCCGTTAGCTGCATGCCATCAGGCTATTTACCATTTTCTATTATGTAAAGTTAGTTAACACGTTATCAAAATTAACGTGCACACATTTTGATTGAGCAGGAGAGAGAATACGCACGCAGGCACGCAATAGGCTACTTGTTGTTTTCTTTTACTCGGCTATCTATATATGCTATGGTTATCAGCACACAATGTTGAGCTAATTCACTAATTCAATACTCATCATGGATATCATTAATCATTAAATAACGAAAACAGAAAGGATGGAGGAGCCTGAACTTTTTTCCCTGGAAGGTAAGCGTGCCCCTAAACCAAGATATATGCCCTGATCAACATAATTGTCAAGCGGGATCCAGGGGTGTGCTCCCCTGGCAGAAGATTTTGATAAATAGTACCTTAGATCAGGGGTTCCCAAACTTTTCCACGACAAGGCCCCCCAAATACCACTAGGTTCTGGCCAAGGATCCCCTTGATGTGTTATTAAACCCATCGACAATACTACGGCAAATGTAAAAATACATTAAGCTAATCCTAATAATTATTTTAGCCGCAAGCACTTTGCGATGGAGCATACAGTGTGTAAAAATTGCATTTGGGGCTTTCTGCTATATGAGAGCTATCATTCTACTATTATTCCCAGTCATTATCATGGAAAATATAATGTTCAGATATGCGACAAATTATTATAATGGCATTGTATAACAACCCTCATAGTAATAGGTATATTTTAAATTTTTCAAATGTATTTATTTGTTGCTTTTATTTTTCCTTCCAACTTGCTGAGGCCCCCCTGGCACCCCCTCATGGCCCCCCAGGGGGCCCCGGCCCCCACTTTGAAAACCACTGCCTTAGATGATAGATTCTGGTGACTTTTGTGGATATAAATGAACATCATTCAGACATGAGATGAACAAACCCAATACAAGCCTATATTACAGTAGCATCTTTGTGTAGAGCACCAGAGTTCCTGGGACCCTGGGCCTGGTAGGCCTGTTCATTAATCCGTCCCTGCTTTTAACTAGTCACAGACTTACCTGCATACTTATTGCTTGTATAGCATACTGAGACTACAGATACTACAGCCATACCAAGAAAGGTCAGTGGGTGGCAATTATAATACTCAAAAGTAAATTAGAATTGATTAGTAGCCTAACCATTGACTAAAGGGCATGAACAAAGAGACATTAATTTTTCTGCAAAATATGTTATTTTATACTAATAATTTTATTTTAAACATGTTATTCTTAAGTTTGTCGGACAGATTTCTTTGAAATTCTGAAGAGATGCCGTGTGTAGCCTAATAAGATAGCCCGCATGCCTCGAGACCGACAGATGCGTAAGGGCGAGTTTATCCTCCGCTAATTTCTGACACAAAGTGACGACTGGATGAGCGATTGTAAACGACAGATCAGAGCTAGTGAGTGGGGATGGAGTTTGCTAAATATTTTAGAAAGGAAACTGATAAGTCATACAAGTGTATTATTCCTACAAAACAACTAGATACAATGTAGACCATGTGGTGACACTGTTTCAGTGAGTAAAGATTAATTTTGGAATCTAAGAAGACACATTTTGCGGAAACATGAGAGTGTGTTTAGGAGAGCAAAGAAAAACGTGAGCAATTTGAATATGCTTCATATGAAGTAGAAGGATGAAAGTAAAACTTAGGTTGTTGATGCACTATCGTTGTTGCATTTTAAAATAAATGTTCTATGAGTGAAATTGCCTTTGCTCTAAGTTCTTTGGGATTGAAGTTTTCTGTTTAAGGTGACAATTCGGCTTGTATTTTTTTCTCCATCTTTTAAACTGGAGCAAGCGTGGAGCAATTTCACTGGAGCAGGATGATGAGCGAAATTGATTGGAGCAACCTGACTTTGAGCGCAGAAGCGGCCGAGTAAACAGCCACCTACGTGAGGTGTGTTGAATTGGTCGACAGCTGCTTGATGACTAGGGTCTAACTCGTGCCGTGGAAGAAACTTTTTTCCCTCTAGTTCCATATAATATTTTCCCTGCGCAAAACGTGCAGAAACATGCTCCTGGTTGCCGGAGTTTTTGACACCAGCTTCCAAAGGGCTTTTCATCACCCACCTCATCCAAGACCAGCGCCATTTATTCTTTATACCTTTATCGACAAGTTTGGTAGTTTGGTGTCTTCCCCTGGGTTCATAAAGTTGCACTCTATGACTTTGGCTACGTTTCGCGTTGCCAGTGTGGGAAACACATTCGTAGTGTATGGGAAACACAAAAGGAATTTGCATGTGAGATCACACAAACGCGAACCTGATTTTTTCCCCGCAGACACGTCGGTAGGCTATGCCGGAGCGCTATCAGGCCTGTGAATAAACGACTCTGACGGCAGGATCTTTGCACCATAGTCGTTTTCAAATAATGCCCGTCAACATTGCATTTTATTATTATTGTTTTTATGTGTTGTGTTTTTTTTTTATATGAACATAAAAAAATGCGTTGGTCTCGAGGACTCGGTCGGAAATTACGAGTCCTTCTCCTCCCACTGTGGTCCGAGACCGAGTCAAGACCGAGTCTTTGAAGGAACAAGTCCGAGACAAGTCCGAGAAAGCAGAAATCGGTCTCGAGTCCGAGACCGGACTCGAGTTCTACATCACTATACTGCGCCATGTGGACACTATGGATGTATCTGTTTGGTGTTGGATCAACTTTCAAACTGTCTGATAGGATGTTTTTTTTAATATCCATCGAGTAGGGGAGAGATTAGGCATCTGCTGGGCTGTGGAAGATGAGGCAGTAACCACAGGAGTGAATCCCAAGGGTGTTGAATGTTTTTAGGCAGTCTACTCAACAACAGTCAAATAAATGAGCAAATAAAGAGAATGTTTTTTCTCTTTCTCTTTGATGGGTTACTGAGCCAGGAAAAATAACAGCAGAGCAACAAAATGAAGAAGAAAAGGGTATCCTGGGAAATGGGCAAGGCAAGCACCATTTCATTAACAAGAACCAGCCATGAAGAAGGTGTCGAGGTCACACCAATTGGCTGTTTACAAACTGCCATAAACTTTCAAAAGACTTAGTGTAAGCCCACAACAAGGCTGTCTCTACAGGCACTGGCTGAATGGCAGAGATGGACATATACCTGCTTGTCACACAAACAGGTACAGAAAGCAGTCATGGCTGTCAATATTTTTTCACTGCCAAGACAGAGTGCCAAAATAAACAAGCAACACATTTGCAAAACATTACCTCATGTTACCTGTCCTGCCTGGACATTTTTCAGTGATGACAGCAATATGTTTCCTTTCACATTAGCACACTGAGCTTTGAGCTTAATGGCAGCAGAGGGAAATATGGCATAATGAGTAGGAGTTATCTTGTACTGCTTTAAAAAAAAAAAAGAAAGAAAAAAAGAAAACATTGCACTATCTGGGGCTCTAAATTAGCTTTCCGCATGCCAGTGGAAATGTGTGTTTGGCAAGGTCTTGGCCAGAGTGTCTGGATTACCTTGCAGGGAATCGTGCAGAAGTCACCATGCAGACTAAGGTGGTGATGGGGAAGAGTCATTTTGCTAGAAACCAGATATTAGGAATACATTATATGCATGGAAAATTTGTCACATCTGCTCCTGAACTTCTGTTTAGAATGCCATGTACTGTATCCGATAATTATAATGAGAATTATGAGAACATTATATTACATTACAGATCGCTAGTTGCAGTGCATCTACACAATGACGTACATTGTAACAAACTGTAAAAGAAAGTGTAATAGCCCACCATGAACTTAAGTTGTCCTTACTTATATGGCTCTTCAAAATCCAACAGAAAGTTCAATGAATACAGTATGAATGGGCCTTAGGAGGTCCAATAAATCTCTGTAATGACCACTGCAAAAAAAGTATAATGACCACTGTCAATGGCAACAGATTTTGTGCTTCTGATTCATGTCTTTCATATAGTCTGTGATATTCGGTTCTCTTAATGGCGTTTACAAACGGAAGTTCGGAGGAGCATGACGGAATTTGCCACGCCTCCTTCAATCAGACAGGTTATTTATTCGCAGTCTGCCTCTATCTGCCGAAGTTGCAGCAT
The DNA here is from genome assembly GCF_046254945.1 of Alosa pseudoharengus. Classification (NCBI taxonomy): domain Eukaryota; kingdom Metazoa; phylum Chordata; class Actinopteri; order Clupeiformes; family Clupeidae; genus Alosa; species Alosa pseudoharengus. The sequence continues at coordinate 33,718,638 of NW_027468565.1, read as the reverse complement.
CGGCGTCACTCCGCTTGCAAGACGCGTTTGGTCCAGCTAGAAACCGGTCGCGCAGATTGGCTTCCCTAGCGCCTTCTCGGGCATCCAATCGCTCGCCTGTTTCTAATAACAGCGATAGCCAGCGCACGACCCGAAGAAGGAGAGCTACTCCGCGGACCATATCTTTGATTAGAGCAGAGTTGGATGTAGGATCGATTGCCCTCGTTTCGCAAGGAAAGCAGACCTGCGTCGCCTTCTCCAACAATCAGTTTATCTTTCCTCTCTTACTATAGCCGATCAACCGAGCACCAGCGCCGCAGCGCGGAGCTCCGTTCCTCCGGTGTCTCCCCCTCTGTTCATGCAACATGTTTTCAACTCCGCAAGTTATGGCAGCCCGCGGCAGCCCACTACCTTGTCTTCCGCTACTGCGGCCTCTTTCTCTATTCCTAAACAGCGTTTCCCCCTGCTCACTCAACTCAGCAAGTTATGGTAGCCCGCGTGCAGCTCTCTACCTTGCCTTTCGCTACTATGGCCTCTTTCTCTTTTCCAGCTAATCAACCCTCCCCACTTTTCTCTTTGCCTACCTAGGGTGCTGCGCAACCTCCTCCCCCTTCCCCCGTAGCGACCACGTCGCTACCTTTTCCCCTTTTTCCCCATCCTCTCCCGCCGGCGTGAACCGCGTTCGAGCCCGCGTTTTTTCCCCAGCCAGGGACCGCGTCCCTTGTTCTCCCTCACCCCTCTTTCCCTGGATTGGTGCCACCACCCTATAGGCTACCGTATTGGCGTCTCATCTGAGACCATGTCTACATGAAATAGTAATACAATATAATCTATGTGGTGATCACAAAATATATTTAAGGGAGCATCGCTTTAACTCAATGCCGGCGTTGGCCGTAAGGCAGCTGATACACAGGAGCTGTTGCTCTGTCGCTTATTGCCAAGAGGGCAAGGGAGGATTTTTTCTCCTTTAAATGTCTGGGAGTTTTTTTGCCTTCCTCTGTGTTCATTGAGTGTCAGCATATTAAAGCCCTTCCCTAGCTGACCAAGGGAGCACCTGCACCTGCGTGTAGCTCTGCTCCGTTACTTCCCTAGCTGACCAAGGGAGCACCTGCACCTGCGTGTAGCTCTGCTCCGTTACTTCCCTATCTGACCAAGGGAGCACCTGCACCTGCGTGTAGCTCTGCTCCGTTACTTCCCTAGCTGACCAAGGGAGCACCTGCACCTGCGTGTAGCTCTGCTCTGTTCCTCGGAATCCTCTCTAATAATGTGTTGCTGCTCATCACTTCTCTTGCCGTTATAGCTACCGCAGTTAGCTACAGCAGCCTATTTTAATTGCGTAGGCCTTACCAGCCTACTAAACATTGGGGTGCATTAGATGTTGAACTTCACAACCGCGTGTTTGGGCTGTCATTTTCATCATCTACTCTCACCTGCAGCCCTATTTGGCTAATTACTTTTTCCATCGCATGGAAAGATCCCCCCTCCAGACTACGGACGATGCGTTACTCGCTTCTGGTTTCAAACGCAGCTCAACTCTGTTCTAACGTAAATCGGAATCCCAGCAGGCCGTTACTCATTATTTTATGGTGCAGCGGCAACCATACGCGGCAAATAACGGCCTGTCCGATCAAGCGCGCCGTGGTCCTCCGACGCCTATCACTCTTATATCAGATCAAGTCTCTGATCTGAGGGAATTAGCGCACCTCGCGCTCTCCCGTCGAATTGGTTTGCGTGGTCCTGGCTATAGGGTCCCTCATCTTTAACACATTTTTTGGGGTGTATTGCGGAATCCTGCACGACTCCTACCTGCGCAGTTGACTCCGCAAATCACTTCAGGACCCTGGCCAGAGACTTCACCAAACATGCTTTTCTATTATGCTATTATATCTGTTTGCAAATTACGGAATGTGAACTAGTGAATTGTAATTGTCATTGTCGCTTACATATCACATAAGTACTTGCTTTGGATGACATGCAATATAATCATTTGCATGAAAAACGCAGACTGTATGGAGAATGTGAATACAGTTGCACCAACACTAAATTGAGATGATTCTGTCTTTTATTTATTCATGTGTGAGGGGACGACTGGTCCAGAAATATGTAGAAGTCATGTACCTGCCTCTGCCCACAACCAAGGAACAATCTGTCTTCAGCGGAAATTCTCTCCTGGCAACCAGCTTCCTGGTAACAAGACAGACAGTTTCATATTTCCATCACGCAGATGCAATTTGTGTGCACAAATGTCATGATGTCAATAAATTTAATCCACTGGGAGGGTGATTGAGAAAACTCATCCAAATTGTTTCTGCTCTTCTTAATCTAATACTTCGAGACTGCTGTGTCAATAAAGTTGGATGGACAGAGGTATTTTTTGGAAATGGGAGGATTTTGTTGGATGACAACAATGAAACAATACTGTTGTAACACTGAAATGAGATACATCTTGTTTCAAGATATTATTTTGCTACTTCTGATAAACTTGTTAGCTTGTAAAAATAAAGCACAGTCTGCACCACAAGATCATTTTAGTTAGAATCAAATGAAAACATATCCAGTGTCTAACGTCTGCTGTATGAAAATATTTAAAAGCCTACATTTTTAAATAGATTTTTTTTCCATTTATTGTATTACTCAAATCTGCTTAAATGGCACAGAACTTCATTAAAACTGAATGTACTCAATAAATAATAGAGGCAGGTTCCGCTCTGACCTTGTATAAGGATTGTATATGAACAGAAAAGTGAAAATTAGCTCTCAGTGAGACCACATAAAATTGAACTCTTGTTACAAGTGTCACATGATGATATAAATTATCTTAGAGAAATGTTCTTTCTCTCAGAGCTGCCTAAGACTGGTATGGATTTCATATCCTAATTAAAATGAATAGGAAAGATAATTTATCAACTCAATCCTAAGAAAGGCCGTTGCTTACATGTACATGGCGTCCAGGTGTGTCTTTGTCAAGTAATTGCACTGTAAACATACAGTACATGTGTTAACAAGGTTTACCATATTACTCCATAACATGAGGCACAAAGGGAAATTATTCTCCACACTTTAACAGATTGGTATTAAATGCAGTGTAGGAGAAAGACAAGTTGTATTGTGCTTTTGTGGCTAGAAGTGGCATCACATTATCAACAACATGCTTAAAAGTAGTGTGCCTGTGGAATACTGGCCAAAGCATGTGCAGATGCTGTGCATAAATTGCTAGGTTACGGGGACGCTGGCGAGACACGCCGCTCCGCCTGGTATTATGTTTTTGTTTGTTTTTATGTAATGTTCGTAATTTTATGTAATGTCATGTTTATTTTCTTGTATTGGTTTGTCTAGTTAAATATTTTCCCTATTTATTTACGTTATTTTTGATAGTTTTTGTGTTATTCTTAGTCCTTTTTATTGCTTCTAAGTCAGCTGATGTCGTTGACGTTTGTCCATTGGGAGCTTGCTATGGCTAGCTAGCTTTTGCCCTAGCTGGGCATCGGACATCCTTCTATCCATCCGTGAGCGGTGCTGCACTTCGCTGTCTGTGCGAGGGGATCTCTCGGGACGGCTGGACCTGGGCTACTCTGCGAGGGATATGCTGTGGCCGCCGAGCTGTTGCTGACCTGCGGGCTGCAATGCCAACTGCAGACTAACTGGGCCTCTGACATCCTTCCATCCATCCGTGAAATGTGCACTTCACTGTCTGGTCGAGGGGATCTCTCGGGACAGCTGGACCCAGGCTAGCTACTCTGCGAAAGATCTGCCGTGGCCGTCGAGTTGTTGCTGACCTGCGAGCTGCCATGCCAACTGCAGACTAACGTTGGCGGTGAAGAGCTGCAGTCTCACGGAGCAACAGGCGGTCGCTGTTGAGGGTCCACTGAGTTGCGGATCTACACGATCGCCCATTACTTTAGACCAAAGATTCTAGAGCGGAGCTTGGACTGTGCTTCCAGTGATCTCCAGACTGCAGTCTACAAGGCCTAGCTTCTAACGTTAACGTTATCTCCAGACTGCCAGTGAATTCACCGGGTTGGTCAGTTGCTAAAGAACTTTGTTGGATCATTATTGCCCTTGGACATTTTCAGCTGGTTTGGAAATTGGAATAATTTTAACATCACTTTTCCCCCTTTTTAAATATTTTTTCTTTTTTTTACTTTTTATTTGTTTATTTGTTTTGTTGTCTGTCTTGTATGTCTTGGTGTCACGGGTACGCTGGCGACTACACCGCTCTGTCCGGCATTTTTTGTATTTGTTATTTTTTAAATGTATTTGTCATGTCTTGATGTCATGGGCACGCTGGCGACTACGCCGCTCCATCCGGCATCTTTTGTCTTGTTGTTATGTGTCTTGTTTGTGGAGCGCTTTGCTTCGCTTCTGTAATCTCGGCTTCATTGAAAATGAGGGCTTCCCTCAATGACCCTCCGAGAATAAATAAAGGTTGAATGAATGAATGAATGCATGCTTAATAATGTATACCTGTTGTGTTCTGTACTGTCAATTGTGACACTTTGGCACCTGGATCGAAGTTGCAACCAACCTGGATCAAACCAGGCCTGCTACCTTGGCTGTGCGTTCCACCACATTTTCCCATACCTCCTGTCTATCTGGACATGGAGGTGGGACGGGCCAGTTCATTTCGAACAAATGGAAATACACTCCTACCCTTGAGCAAATATGACTCTTTGACCAAATATGACTCCTTTGACTACCACACTATCATAGTGACTGCTCATTTACAATTATTCATTTAGCAGATGCTTTTTTATCCAAAGCTCCACTTATGTCAATTATTACTAGAGCCATTGTCCCTGGAGCAACTCCAAGAGCACAACAGTGGAAGCCGCGTATTGAATCTACAACTTTTCAGGCTACTGCATGCTAGCCCAGGTCCTTAACCACTAGTATAAGTATAAGTATACGTATAAGCAGGGACGTGCACAGGAATTTTGAGGGGCAGTTGCTCTGACCTGAAAAAAGCCCCCCCCCCCCCCTAAAAAAACAACAAAAAAATCAGTATTAAGGAGTGAGAATAACAGGGTCTTTATTAAAATATATATACACAAGGAAGTAAAACACTAAAATACAGCACTCAATCGCCATACCATTATTTTAATGCCCACTAGTGGTATTTATGTTCTGCTCTGGCAAGATCTTTGAAATGACCTCTAAAATAGCCTATGTTTTTTAGATTACAATTATTTAGCATGCATCTCTTTAAAGGGGTGGTTCAGGATTTTGGACATAGGACCTCATTTCCAAGTAAGCAAGTGTGATATTTATCAGTGGAGACCGTTTTCAACACGTTTCATCCAGTCCTTCTAATTGCAGAGTTCGCAGGTGCTAGGCTAGCGCAAGTCAACGGTATGTGCTAGCCTGCCACTAAAAACAGTCTTACCCACTCCAAAGTACACCCTTGAATAAAATAATGTGATGCATTACTTCCATCATTCATTATTCTTGCTAAAACGAAATGTGAGAAACTAACTATCAGCAGACATGTAGCTGTTTGCCTAATGCCTACCAAAAGAAAATAGTAGGTCTAGCCTAGGCTAGGCTCTGTGATAACGGCCTGCTTGTCTGCAAGCTATCTGTCTGATTATTTAGGCTAAACGTGGCAAACTCAGCCTGGATTTATGAAGATTTTAATTCATTTCATAAAACTTGATGATGATCGTGATCGTTCGTTTGTTATAGGCCTACATTACAAACTCACCTTTTCCGACAACGTTGAGTCGTCTCACCCGACAACGGCGACAATCTCCTTCTAGGGCCGCTCATGCAGGCTCAGCTCAGGTGCCGGTCGCGTGCAGCACTGCAGCCACGTAAACAGAGTTTGCCCTTCCCCTACTCTAGGCCTACGTGCAATTCTGTATCCATTGTACGATTTATTTATTTATTTATTTATTTTCCCCCTCGGAAGGGCAACGTGAGTCGAGAAGGGCATATGGGCAGTTGCCCAGGCAACCTGAGCAACCCCCCTGTGCACGTCCCTGAGTATAAGTATAAGTATAAGTATATATATACTCTTTTGATCCCGTGAGGGAAATTTGGTCTCTGCATTTATCACAATCCGTGAATTAGTAAAACACACTCAGCACACAGTGAACACACAGTGAGGTGAAGCACACACTAATCCCGGCGCAGTGAGCTGCCTGCAACAACAGCGGCGCTCGGGGGGCAGTGAGGGGTTAGGTGCCTTGCTCAAGGGCACTTCAGCCGTGCCTACTGGTCGGGGTTCGAACCGGCAACCCTCCGGTAACAAGTCCGAAGCGCTAACCAGTAGGCCACGGATGCCCCAAATCTGCTAACGCTACCACCAACTATGCTACCCAACTACGCTACCACCACTCTGGTGAAAGTCTTTTAACAACCCTCAGTTTGTCCACCCGTTGATTTCTTCTACCGCAACTTTCGTAACATGTCCCCGGCTCATCTGGTTTTCAATCACCCAAAAAGGGCAAATGTTACCCCACTATTCATTGAGCTCCACTGGCTACTCTTTGCTATCCACATCAAATTCAAGGCATTGATGCTTGTTTACAAAATGATTGTTGGGTCTGCTCACACTTGCTTAGATGCTCTCATAAAGGCATATGTTACCCCTCGGCCGCTGAGTTCCTACAAGGAAAGACATCTGGCACTACCACTCCTACACACACGGCAATCCATTCTATTTTCCTTTGTTGTTCAACAATCTACCAAGTGCTACCAGAGCTGGGATGTCCCTCTGTATCTTCAAAAAGCTATTGGAGGCCCAACTCTTCCGAGAGTACCTCCTCTCCTAACACATCTAACAACCCCACTCAAAAAATATTCCCTCTTCTTCCCTCCTCTCTGCTTCTTTCTACCTCCTTTTCTTTCAACCATCTATCTTTGATCTCTTTTAATCTCCTTTGCAATGTAGCTTAAAGGAGATTTCCGGTCATTTTTCTGTTTTTCGAGGTTATGGAGTACTGACAGTATGGAAAACAAATGGTGCTACCTAGCTCTAGTTGCTGCAGCCAATTGCTAGAGCAGCCAGGCAGCTACAGTACTTCACTCTGGGGGCTTGTCCATGTTCATTGGGGGCCAAGCAGCGAAGCTGCGAAGGCACCCATTGTGTTTCTATTTGTTCTTATTATTATTATTATTGGGGGCCTAGCAGCGAAGCTGCGAAGGCACCCATTGAGTTAGTAGTTTTTCCTATTATTATTGGGGGCCAAGCAGCGAAGCTGCGAAGGCACCCATTGAGTTACTAGCTTTTCCTATTATTATTATTACACATCTGCCATTGGAGTCTATGGCAGCCCATAGAACGCCTGGCTAAAAAGTGCAGATTTTTTGGCAGAAAGTTTCGGGACACTCCACTGACCACTCACACTCATTTACGGACCTCTAAACCCAGCTGTCTAGCGCCACCAACAGGTCAAAGTTTGGCCGAAAGTTGATAAGCTGGGTTGAAAGGTATTTGCAAGTCATTATTATTATGAAATTTAGCACCCTGATTCAGGACCGTCCCATGATCACTCTCACCAATTTACAGAACTCTATGCCGAACACTCTAGCGCCACCAATGGGTCGAATCTGGACTCACATTCACGCATGTAACAATTGAACGGTGTGTTCGATTTTCACAAATCATGCACCGTTGGAATCCCTGGACTGACTTGAGTTGAATGACCCCTACTACGTCACTTTCGGCCATACTGGACCTCCGCCATATTGGATTTAGTCCAAACTCTACGAAAAGGTTCAGCGGTTACAAATTTCATCCGATTTTCACGAAACTTGTTGGAGATGATCTTCTGCCCGAGCCGCAAAAACGATACTTGTCAGATTTTTCAATTTCATTTTTGTTTGCCTGTAACAGCCAATCAAATATGGTGATGAAGCCGCCAAACAGGAAGTGGACTAACATCTCCGTGACGCTTTGAGTTAACATAACAAAACTCGATACCATTAGTCAGGACACTGTCCCAATCACTCACAGCAATTTTTATGCATATACATTGAACACTCTAGCGCCACCACCAGTTCAATGCTGGACATGCGTTCATGCGCGTGATCCTTGACTCTTTTGTCTGATTTTCACAATTGAGGTAGCGTCTTAATCCTTGGAACATCCCAAGTTCATCGACCCCTATCCCGTCACTTTCCGCCATATTGGACCTCCGCCATGTTGGATTTAGTCCAAACTCTACGAAAAGTTTCAGCGGTTACAAATTTCTTCCGATTTTCTCAGAACTTGGCGGAGATGATCTTCAGACCGAGCCGCACAAACGATACTTGTCAGATTTTTTAATTTTAAGTTTATTTGCCCGTGACAGCAAATCACACATGGCGACGATGCCGCCTAACAGGAAGTGGGCTAACATCTCGGCTACGCTTTAATGTATGAAGTCCAAACTTGGTACAGGGACTTGGTATCTGATTGTGAGGACGCACTAGGAAATTGGCATCATTTGGCCTCTATAGGGGGCGCTGCAATACAGGAAGTGAGCTTGTATCTCAGCAATGCTTTGATGTACGAAGTCCAAACTTGGTATAGAGACTTGGTACCTGATTGTGGGGATGCACTAGGAAATTGGCGTCATTTGGCCTCTACAGGGGGCGCTGCAATACAGGAAGTGAGCTTGTATCTCAGCAACGCTTTGATGTATGAAGTCCAAACTTGGTACAGGGACTTGGTATCTGATTGTGAGGACACAGTAGGAAATTGGCATCATTTGGCCTCTATAGGGGGCGCTGTAATACAGGAAGTGGGCTCATATCTCAGCAACGCTTCGTTGTATGAAGTCCAAACTTGATACATGGACATATTAGCTGATTGTGAGGATATGCAAGGAAAGTGGTCTCATTTGGCCTCTAGGGGTGTTGCAATAAAGAAAGTGAGCTCACATCTCAGCAACACTTTGGTGTATGAAGTCCAAACTTGGTAGACGGATATGGGAGCTGATTGTAAGAACGCACAAGGACATTGGTGTAATTTGGCCTCTAGTTGTGCTTTAACAAAGTAAATTAGCTTATTTCTCAGCCGTTCTTTATCCAATTGCCATCAAACTTGCTGTGAGTGCTTGCTCATCCCATGGCAACGCCATTCCTGCTATAGCGCACTGCTTGGCCCCCGCATTGCTGCTTGCAGCTATATTTGGGGGCCTAGCAGCGAAGCTGCGAAGGCACCCATTGTTTTAGTAGTTTTTCCTATTATTATTATTATTGGGGGCCAAGCAGCGAAGCTGCGAAGGCACCCATTGAGTTACTAGCTTTTCCTATTATTATTATTACACATCTGCCATTGGAGTCTATGGCAGCCCATAGAACGCCTGGCTAAAAAGTGCAGATTTTTTGGCAGAAAGTTTCGGGACACTCCACTGACCACTCACGCTCATTTATGGATCTCTAAACCCAGCCGTCTAGCGCCACCAACGGGTCGAAATTTGGCCGAAAATAGAACCGCTGGGTCTAAAGTTATGAAATTTGGCGCACTGATTCAGAACCGTCCCATGATCACTCTCACCAATTTACAGAACTCTATGCCCAACACTCTAGCGCCACCAATGGGTCGAATCTGGATTGCATTCACGCATGTGACCATTGAACGGTGGGTCCGATTTTCACAAATCAGGCACCGTTGTAATCCCTGGACCGACCTGAGTTCAATGACTCCTATTACGTAACTTTCCGCCATATTGGACCTCCGCCATATTGGATTTAGTCCAAACTCTACGAAAAGTTTCAGCGTTCACAAATTTCATCCCATTTTCACGGAACTTGGGGGAGATGATCTTCTGCCCGAGCCGCACAAACGATACTTGTCAGATTTTTCAATTTCATTTTTATTTGCCTGTGACAGCCAATCAAATATGGTGATGAACCCGCCAAACAGGAAGTGGACTAACATCTCCGTGACACTTTGAGTTAACATAACAAAACTCGATACCATTAGTCAGGACACTGTCCCAATCACTCACAGCAATTTATATGCATATACATTGAACACTCTAGCGCCACCACCAGTTCAATGCTGGACATGCGTTCATGCGCGTGATCCTTGACTCTTTTATCTGATTTTCACAATTGAGGTAGTGTCTGAATCCTTGGACCATACAGAGTTCATCAACCCCTATCCTATCACTTTCCGCCATATTGAACCTCCGCCATATTGGATTTAGTCCAAACTCTACGAAAAGTTTCAGCGGTTACAAATTTCATTCGATTTTCACAGAACTTGTCGGAGATGATCTTCAGACCGATCTGCACAAACGATACTTGTCAGATCTTTTAATTTCTTTTTTGTTTGCCCGTGACAACCAATCAAATATGGCGATTAAGCTACTAAATAGGAAGTGGGCTAACATCTCAGCTATGCTTTAATGTATGAAGTCCAAACTTGGTACAGGGACTTGGTATCTGATTGTGAGGACGCACTAGGAAATTGGCATCATGTGGCCTCTATAGGGGGCGCTCTAATACAGGAAGTGAGCTTGTATCTCAGCAACGCTTTGGTGTACAAAGTCCAAACTTGGTATAAGGACCTGTTACCTGATTATGATGACGCACTAGGAAATTGGAATCATTTGGCCTGTATAGGGGGCGCTGCAATACAGGAAGTGAGCTCCTATCTTAGCAGCGCTTTGATGTATGAAGTCCAAACTTGGTACAGGGACTTGGAACCTGATTGTGAGGACACAGTAGGAAATTGGCATCATTAAGCCTCTATGGGGGCGCTGTAATACAGGAAGTGGGCTCATATCTCAGCAACGCTTCATTGTATGAAGTCCAAACTTGATACATGGACATATTAGCTGATTGTGATGACTCAATAGGAAATTGGCATCATTTGGCCTTTATAGGGGGCGCTGCAATACAGGAAGTGAGCTTGTATCTCAGCAACGCTTTGGTGTACAAAGTCCAAACTTAATACAGAGACAAAGTAGCTGATTGTGAGGACATGCAAGGAAAGTGGTCTCATTTGGCCTCTAGGGGTGCTGTAATAAACAAATTGAGCTCACATCTCAGCAACTCTTTGGTGTATGAAGTCCAGGGACATGGTAGCTGATTGTGAGAACGCACAAGGACTTTGGTGTAATTTTCACCTCTAGGGGCACTATAACAAAGTAAATGAGCTTATTTCTCAGCCATTCTTTATCCAATTGCAATCAAACTTACTGTGAGTGCTTGCTCATGCCATGGCAACGCCATTCCTGCTATAGTGCACTGCTTGGCCCCCACATTGCTGCTTGCAGCTATATTTGGGGGCCTAGCAGCGAAGCTGCGAAGGCACCCATTGAGTTAGTAGTTTTTCCTATTATTGGGGGCCAAGCAGCGAAGCTGCGAAGGCACCCATTGAGTTACTAGCTTTTCCTATTATTATTATTACACATCTGCCATTGGAGTCTATGGCAGCCCATAGAACGCCTGGCTAAAAAGTGCAGATTTTTTGGCAGAAAGTTTCGGGACACTCCACTGACCATTCACACTCATTTACGGACCTCTAAACCCAGCCATCTAGCGCCACCAACAGGTCAAAATCTGGCCAAAAATTGAACCGCTGGGTCTAAAGTTATGAAATTTGGCACACTGATTCAGCACTGTCCCATGATCACTCTCACCAATTTCCAGAACTCTATGCCCCACACTCTAGCGCCACCAATGGGTCGAACCTGGATTGCATTCACGCATGTGACCATTGAACGGTGCGTCCGATTTTCACATATCAGGCATCGTTGGAATCCATGGACTGACCTAAGTTCAATGACCCCTATTACGTCACTTTCTGCCATATTGGACCTCCGCCATATTGGATTTAGTCCAAACTCTACGAAAAGTTTCAGCGGTCAGAAATTTCATCCGATTTTCATGGAACTTGGCGGAGATGATCTTCTCCCCGAGCCGCACAAACGATACTTATCAGATTTTTCAATTTAATTTTTGTTTGCCCGTGACAGCCAATCAAATATGGTGATGAAGCCACCAAACAGGAAGTGGACAAACATCTAGGTGATGCTTTGAGTTAACATAACAAGACTTGATACCATTAGTCAGGACACTGTCCCAATCACTCACAGCAATTTTCATGCATCTACATTGAACACTCTAGCGCCACCACCAGTTCAAAGCTGGACATGCGTTCATGCGTGTGATCCTTGACTCTTTTGTCTGATTTTCACAATTGAGGTAGCGTCTGAATCCTTGAACAATCTCGAGTTCATCGACCCCTATCCCGCCACTTTCCGCCATATTGGACCTCCGCCATATTGGATTTAGTCCAAACTCTACGAAAAGTTTCAGCGGTTACAAATTTCATCCGATTTTCACAGAACTTGGCGGAGATGATCTTCAGACCGAGCCGCACAAACTATACTTGTCAGATTTTTTATTTTCAAGTTTGTTTGCCCGTGACAGCCAATTACACATGGCGACGATGCCGCCTAACAGGAAGTGGGCTAACATCTCGGCTACTCTTTAATGTATGAAGTCCAAACTTGGTACAGGGACTTGGTATCTGATTGTGAGGACGCCCTAGGAAATTCATTTGGCCTCTATAGGGGGCGCTGCAATACAGGAAGTGAGCTTGTATCTCAGCAACGCTTTGATGTACGAAGTCCAAATTTGGTATAGAGACTTGGTACCTGATTGTGGGGATGCACTAGGAAACTGGCGTCATTTGGCTTCTACAGGGGGCGCTGCAATACAGGAAGTGAGCTTGTATCTCAGCAACGCTTTGATGTATGAAGTCCAAACTTGGTACAGGGACTTGGTATCTGATTGTGAGGACACAGTAGGAAATTGGCATCATTTGGCCTCTATAGGGGGCGCTGTAATACATGAAGTGGGCTCAAATCTCAGCAACGCTTCGTTGTATGAAGTCCAAACGTGATACATGGGCATATTATCTGATTGTGAGGACATGCAAGGAAAGTGGTCTCATTTGGCCTCTAGGGGTGTTGCAATAAAGAAAATGAGCTCACATCTCAGCAACACTTTGGTGTATGAAGTCCAAACTTGGTAGACGGACATGGGAGCTGATTGTAAGAACGCACAAGGACATTGGTGTAATTTGGCCTCTAGGGGCGCTGTAACAAAGTAAATGAGCTTATTTCTCAGCCGTTCTTTATCCAATTGCCATCAAACTTGCTGTGAGTGGTTGCTCATGCCATGGCAACGCCATTCCTGCTATAGCGCACTGCTTGGCCCCCGCATTGCTGCTTGCAGCTATATTTGGGGGCCAAGCAGCGAAGCTGCGAAGGCACCCATTGAGTTACTAGCTTTTCCTATTATTACACTTCTGCCATTGGAGTCTATGGCAGCCCATAGAACGCCTGGCTAAAAAGTGCAGATTTTTTGGCAGAAAGTTTCGGGACACTCCACTGACCATTCACACTCATTTACGGACCTCTAAACCCAGCCATCTAGCGCCACCAACAGGTCAAAATCTGGCCGAAAATTGAACCGCTGGGTCTAAAGTTATGAAATTAGGCACACTGATTCAGCACTGTCCCATGATCACTCTCACCAATTTCCAGAACTCTATGCCCAACACTCTAGCGCCACCAATGGGTCGAACCTGGATTGCATTCATGCATGTGACCATTGAATGGTACGTCCGATTTTCACATATCAGGCACCGTTGGAATCCCTGGACCGACCTAAGTTCAATGACCCCTATCCCGTCACTTTCCGCCATATTGGACCTCCGCCATATTGGATTTAGTCCAAACTCTACGAAAAGTTTCAGCGGTTACAAATTTCATCCGATTTTCACAGAACTTGGAGGAGATGATCTTCAGACCGAGCCACACAAACGATACTGGTCAGATTTTTTAATTTCATTTTTGTTTGCTCGTGACAGCCAATCCAATATGGCAATGAAGCCACCAAACAGGAAGTGGACAAACATCTAGGTGACGCTTTGAGTTAACATAACAAGACTTGATACCATTAGTCAGGACACTGCCCCAATCACTCGCACCAATTTTCGTGCATATACATTGAACACTCTAGCGCCACCACCAGTTCAAAGCTGGACATGCGTTCATGCTCGTGATCCTTGACTCTTTTGTCTAATTTTCACAATTGAGGTAGCGTCTGAATCCTTGAACAATCTTGAGTTCATCGACCCCTATCCCGTCACTTTCCGCCATATTGGACCTCCGCCATATTGGATTTAGTCCAAACTCTATGAAAAGTTTCAGCGGTTACAAATTTCATCCGATTTTCACAGAACTTGGCGGAGATGATCTTCAGACCGAGCCACACAAACAATACTTGTCAGATTTTTTAATTTCAAGTTTATTTGCCCGTGACAGTCAATCACACATGGCGACGATGCCGCCAAACAGGAAGTGGGCTAACATCTCGGCTACGCTTTAATGTATGAAGTCCAAACTTAGTACAGGGACTTGGTATCTGATTGTGAGGACGCCCTAGGAAATTGGCATCATTTGGCCTCTATAGGGGGCGCTGCAATACAGGAAGTGAGCTTGTATCTCAGCAACGCTTTGATGTACGAAGTCCAAACTTGGTATAGAGACTTGGTACCTGATTGTGGGGATGCACTAGGAAACTGGCGTCATTTGGCCTCTACAGGGGGCGCTGCAATACAGGATGTGAGCTTGTATCTCAGCAATTCTTTGATGTATGAAGTCCAAACTTGGTACAGGGACTTGGTATCTGATTGTGAGGACACAGTAGGAAATTGGCATCATTTGGCATCTATAGGGGGCGCTGTAATACAGGAAGTGGGCTCAAATCTCAGCAACGCTTCGTTGTATGAAGTCCAAACTTGATACATGGACATATTAGCTGATTGTGAGGACATGTAAGGAAAGTGGTCTCATTTGACCTCTAGGGGTGCTGTAATAAAGAATGTGAGCTCACATCTCAGCAACACTTTGGTGTATGAAGTCCAAACTTGGTAGAGGGACATGGTAGCTGATTGTGAGAACACACAAGGACATTGGTGTAATTTGGCATCTAGGGGCGCTCTAACAAAGTAAATGAGCTTATTTCTCAGCCGTTCTTTATCCAATTGCAATCAAACTTGCTGTGAGTGCTTGCTCCTGCCATGGCAACGCCATTCCTGCTATAGCGCACTGCTTGGCCCCCGCATTGCTGCTTGCAGCTATATTTATTATTATTATTATTACACTTCTGCCATTGGAGTCTATGGCAGCCCATAGAACGCCTGGCTAAAAAGTTCAGATTTTTTGCCAGAAAGTTTCGGGACACTCCACTGACCACTAACGCTAATTTACAGATCTCTAAACCCAGCCATCTAGCGCCACCAACAGGTCAAAGTTTGGCCGAAAGTTGAAAAGCTGGGTTGAAAGGTATTCACAAGTCATTATTATTATGAAATTTAGCGCCCTGATTCAGGACCGTCCCATGATCACTCTCACCAATTTACAGAACTCTATGCCGAACACTCTAGCGCCACCAATAGGTTGAATCTGGACTCACATTTACGCATGTAACAATTGAACGGTGTGTTCGATTTTCACAAATTAAGCACCGTTGGAATCCCTGGACTGACTTGAGTTGATTGACCCCTATTACGTCACTTTCGGCCATACTGGACCTCCGCCATATTGGATTTAGTCCAAACTCTACGAAAAGTTTCAGCGGTTACAAATTTCCTCCGATTTTCACGAAACTTGTTAGAGATGATCTTCTGTCCGGGCCGCACAAACGATACTGGTCAGATTTTTCAATTTCATTTTTATTTGCCCGTGACAGCCAATCAAATATTGTGACGAAGCCGCCAAACAGGGAGTGGACAAACATCTAGGTGACGCTTTGAGTTAATATAACAAAACTCGAGACCATTAGTCAGGACACTGTCCCAATCACTCACACCAATTTTCGTGCATATACATTGAACACACTAGCGCCACCACCAGTTCAATGCTGGACATGCGTTCATGCGCGTGATCCTTGACTCTTTTGTCTGATTTTCACAATTGAGGTAGTGTCTGAATCCTTGGACCATACAGAGTTCATCGACCCCTAACCTATCACTTTCCGCCATATTGGACCTCCGCCATATTGGATTTAGTCCAAACTCAACGAAAAGTTTCAGCGGTTACAAATTTCATCCGATTTTCACAGAACTTGTCGGAGATGATCTTCAGACCGAGCCGCACAAACGATACTTGTCAGATTTTTTAATTTCATTTTTGTTTGCCCGTGACAGCCAATCAAATATGGCGATGAAGCCACCAAACAGGAAGTGGGCTAACATCTCGGCTATGCTTTAATGTATGAAGTCCAAACTTGGTACAGGGACTTGGTATCTGATAGTGAGGACGCACTAGGAAATTGGCATCATGTGCCCTCTATAGGGGGCGCTGTAATACAGGAAGTGAGCTTGTATCTCAGCAACGCTTTGGTGTACAAAGTCCAAACTTGGTATAAGGACCTGTTACCTGATTATGATGACACACTAGGAAATTGGCATCATTTAGCCTCTATAGGGGGCGCTGTAATACAGGAAATGAGCTCGTATCTCAGCAACACTTCGGTGTATGAAGTCCAAATTTGGTACAGGGACATATTAGCTGATTGTGAGGACATGAAGGTAAGTGGTCTTATTTGGCCTCTAGGGGGGCTGTAATAAAGAAAGTGAGCTCACATCTCAGCAACACTTTGGTGTATGAAGTCCAAACTTGGTAGAGGGACATGGTAGCTGATTGTGAGAACGCACAAAGACGTTGGTGTAATTTGTCCTCTTGCTGCTGAGTGCTTGCTCTGCGCTCTGCTCTATAGCGCTCTGCTAGGCCCCCGCATTGCTGCTTGCAGCTATATTTATTATTATTATTACACTTCTGCCATTGGAGTCTATGGCAGCCCATAGAACGCCTGGCTAAAAAGTTCAGATTTTTTCGTCGAAAGTTTCGGGACACTCCACTGACCACTCACACTCATTTACGGACCTCTAAACCCAGCCGTCTAGCGCCACCAACAGGTCAAAGTTTGGCTGAAAGTTGAAAAGCTGGGTTGAAAGGTATTTGCAAGTCATTATTATTATGAAATTTAGCGCCCTGATTCAGGACCGTCCCATGATCACTCTCACGAATTTACAAAGCTCTATGCCGAACACTCTAGCGCCACCAATAGGTCGAATCTGGACTCACATTTACGCATGTAACAATTGAACGGTGTGTTCGATTTTCACAAATTAAGCACCGTTGGAATCCCTGGACTGACTTGAGTTGATTGACCCCTATTACGTCACTTTTGGCCATACTGGACCTCCGCCATATTGGATTTAGTCCAAACTCTACGAAAAGTTTCAGCGGTTACAAATTTCCTCAGATTTTCACGAAACTTGTTGGAGATGATCTTCTGCCCGAGCCGCACAAACGATACTGGTCAGATTTTTCAATTTCATTTTTGTTTGCCCGTGACAGCCAATCAAATATGGTGACGAGGACGCCAAACAGGAAGTGGACAAACATCTAGGTGATGCTTTGAGTTAACATAACAAAACTCGAGACCATTAGTCGGGACACTGTCCCAATCACTCACACCAATTTTCATGCATATACATTGAACACAGTAGCGCCACCACCAGTTTAATGCTGCACATGCGTTCATGCGCGTGATCCTTGACTCTTTTGTCTGATTTTCACAATTGAGGTAGCATCTGAATCCTTGGACCATCCCGAGTTCATCGACTCCTACCCCATCACTTTCCGCCATATTGGACCTCCGCCATATTGGAATTGGTCTAAACTCTACGAAAAGTTTCAGCGGTCCCAAATTTCATTTGATTTTCACAGAACTTGGCAGAGATGATCGATCTTCTGCCCGAGCCGCACAAACGATACTTGTCAGATTTTTCAATTTCATTTTTGTTTGCCCGTGACAGCCAATCAAATATGGCTATGAAGCTGCAAAACAGGAAGTGGGCTAACATCTCGGACACACGATAATGTATGAAGTCCAAACTTGGTACAGGGACATGGAACCTGATTGTGAGGACACAGTAGGAAATTGGCATCATTTGGCCTCTATAGGGGGCGCTGTAATACAGGAAGTGAGCTCGTATCTCAGCAACACTTCGGTGTATGAAGTCCAAACTTGGTACAGGGACATATTAGCTGATTGTGAGGACATGAAGGAAAGTGGTCTCATTTGGCCTCTAGGGGTGCTGTAATAAAGAAAGTGAGCTCACATCTCAGCAACACTTTGGTGTATGAAGTCCAAACTTGGTAGAGGGACATGGTAGCTGATTGTGACAACGCACAAAGACATTGGTGTAATTTGGCATCTTGCTGTAAGTGCTTGCTCATGCCATGGCAACGCCATTCCTGCTATAGCGCTCTGCTAGGCCCCCACATTGCTGCTTGCAGCTATATTTGGGGGCCAAGCAGCGAAGCTGCGAAGGCACCCATTGAGTTACTAGCTTTTCCTATTATTACACTTCTGCCATTGGAGTCTATGGCAGCCCATAGAACGCCTGGCTAAAAAGTTCAGATTTTTTGGCAGAAAGTTTCAGGACACTCCACTGACCACTCACACTCATTTACGGACCTCTAAACCCAGCCATCTAGCGCCACCAACAGGTCAAAATCTGGCCGAAAATAGAACCGCTGGGTCTAAAGTTATGAAATTAGGCACACTGATTCAGCACTGTCCCATGATCACTCTCACCAATTTCCAGAACTCTATGCCCAACACTCTAGCGCCACCAATGGGTCGAACCTGGATTGCATTCATGCATGTGACCATTGAATGGTGCGTCCGATTTTCACATATCAGGCACCGTTGGAATCCCTGGACCGACCTAAGTTCAATGACCCCTATCCCATCACTTTCCGCCATATTGGACCTCCGCCATATTGGATTTAGTCCAAACTCTACGAAAAGTTTCAGCGGTTACAAATTTCATCCGATTTTCACAGAACTTGGCGGAGATGATCTTCAGACCGAGCCACACAAACAATACTTGTCAGATTTTTTAATTTCAAGTTTATTTGCCCGTGACAGTCAATCACACATGGCGACGATGCCGCCAAACAGGAAGTGGGCTAACATCTCGGCTACGCTTTAATGTATGAAGTCCAAACTTAGTACAGGGACTTGGTATCTGATTGTGAGGACGCCCTAGGAAATTGGCATCATTTGGCCTCTATAGGGGGCGCTGCAATACAGGAAGTGAGCTTGTATCTCAGCAACGCTTTGATGTACGAAGTCCAAACTTGGTATAGAGACTTGGTACCTGATTGTGGGGATGCACTAGGAAACTGGCGTCATTTGGCCTCTACAGGGGGCGCTGCAATACAGGATGTGAGCTTGTATCTCAGCAATTCTTTGATGTATGAAGTCCACACTTGGTACAGGGACTTGGTATCTGATTGTGAGGACACAGTAGGAAATTGGCATCATTTGGCCTCTATAGGGGGCGCTGTAATACAGGAAGTGGGCTCAAATCTCAGCAACGCTTCGTTGTATGAAGTCCAAACTTGATACATGGACATATTAGCTGATTGTGAGGACATGTAAGGAAAGTGGTCTCATTTGACCTCTAGGGGTGCTGTAATAAAGAATGTGAGCTCACATCTCAGCAACACTTTGGTGTATGAAGTCCAAACTTGGTAGAGGGACATGGTAGCTGATTGTGAGAACACACAAGGACATTGGTGTAATTTGGCATCTAGGGGCGCTCTAACAAAGTAAATGAGCTTATTTCTCAGCCGTTCTTTATCCAATTGCAATCAAACTTGCTGTGAGTGCTTGCTCCTGCCATGGCAACGTCATTCCTGCTATAGCGCACTGCTTGGCCCCCGCATTGCTGCTTGCAGCTATATTTGGGGGCCAAGCAGCGAAGCTGCGAAGGCACCCATTGAGTTACTAGCTTTTCCTATTATTACACTTCTGCCATTGGAGTCTATGGCAGCCCATAGAACGCCTGGCTAAAAAGTGCAGATTTTTTGGCAGAAAGTTTCGGGA
Organism: Alosa pseudoharengus; assembly: GCF_046254945.1. Taxonomy (NCBI): domain Eukaryota; kingdom Metazoa; phylum Chordata; class Actinopteri; order Clupeiformes; family Clupeidae; genus Alosa; species Alosa pseudoharengus. The sequence continues at coordinate 33,698,736 of NW_027468565.1, read as the reverse complement.
CACTCCACTGACCATTCACACTCATTTACGGACCTCTAAACCCAGCCATCTAGCGCCACCAACAGGTCAAAATCTGGCCGAAAATTGAACCGCTGGGTCTAAAGTTATGAAATTAGGCACACTGATTCAGCACTGTCCCATGATCACTCTCACCAATTTCCAGAACTCTATGCCCAACACTCTAGCGCCACCAATGGGTCGAACCTGGATTGCATTCATGCATGTGACCATTGAATGGTACGTCCGATTTTCACATATCAGGCACCGTTGGAATCCCTGGACCGACCTAAGTTCAATGACCCCTATCCCGTCACTTTCCGCCATATTGGACCTCCGCCATATTGGATTTAGTCCAAACTCTACGAAAAGTTTCAGCGGTTACAAATTTCATCCGATTTTCACAGAACTTGGAGGAGATGATCTTCAGACCGAGCCACACAAACGATACTGGTCAGATTTTTTAATTTCATTTTTGTTTGCTCGTGACAGCCAATCCAATATGGCAATGAAGCCACCAAACAGGAAGTGGACAAACATCTAGGTGACGCTTTGAGTTAACATAACAAGACTTGATACCATTAGTCAGGACACTGCCCCAATCACTCGCACCAATTTTCGTGCATATACATTGAACACTCTAGCGCCACCACCAGTTCAAAGCTGGACATGCGTTCATGCTCGTGATCCTTGACTCTTTTGTCTAATTTTCACAATTGAGGTAGCGTCTGAATCCTTGAACAATCTTGAGTTCATCGACCCCTATCCCGTCACTTTCCGCCATATTGGACCTCCGCCATATTGGATTTAGTCCAAACTCTATGAAAAGTTTCAGCGGTTACAAATTTCATCCGATTTTCACAGAACTTGGCGGAGATGATCTTCAGACCGAGCCACACAAACAATACTTGTCAGATTTTTTAATTTCAAGTTTATTTGCCCGTGACAGTCAATCACACATGGCGACGATGCCGCCAAACAGGAAGTGGGCTAACATCTCGGCTACGCTTTAATGTATGAAGTCCAAACTTAGTACAGGGACTTGGTATCTGATTGTGAGGACGCCCTAGGAAATTGGCATCATTTGGCCTCTATAGGGGGCGCTGCAATACAGGAAGTGAGCTTGTATCTCAGCAACGCTTTGATGTACGAAGTCCAAACTTGGTATAGAGACTTGGTACCTGATTGTGGGGATGCACTAGGAAACTGGCGTCATTTGGCCTCTACAGGGGGCGCTGCAATACAGGATGTGAGCTTGTATCTCAGCAATTCTTTGATGTATGAAGTCCAAACTTGGTACAGGGACTTGGTATCTGATTGTGAGGACACAGTAGGAAATTGGCATCATTTGGCATCTATAGGGGGCGCTGTAATACAGGAAGTGGGCTCAAATCTCAGCAACGCTTCGTTGTATGAAGTCCAAACTTGATACATGGACATATTAGCTGATTGTGAGGACATGTAAGGAAAGTGGTCTCATTTGACCTCTAGGGGTGCTGTAATAAAGAATGTGAGCTCACATCTCAGCAACACTTTGGTGTATGAAGTCCAAACTTGGTAGAGGGACATGGTAGCTGATTGTGAGAACACACAAGGACATTGGTGTAATTTGGCATCTAGGGGCGCTCTAACAAAGTAAATGAGCTTATTTCTCAGCCGTTCTTTATCCAATTGCAATCAAACTTGCTGTGAGTGCTTGCTCCTGCCATGGCAACGCCATTCCTGCTATAGCGCACTGCTTGGCCCCCGCATTGCTGCTTGCAGCTATATTTACACTTCTGCCATTGGAGTCTATGGCAGCCCATAGAACGCCTGGCTAAAAAGTTCAGATTTTTTGGCAGAAAGTTTCGGGACACTCCACTGACCACTCACACTCATTTACGGACCTCTAAACCCAGCCATCTAGCGCCACCAACAGGTCAAAATCTGGCCGAAAATTGAACCGCTGGGTCTAAAGTTATGACATTTGGCACACTGATTCAGCACTGTCCCATGATGACTCTCACCAATTTACAGAACTCTATGCCCAACACTCTAGCGCCACCAATGGGTCGAACCTGGATTGCATTCACGCATGTGACCATTGAACGGTGCGTCCGATTTTCACATATCAGGCACCGTTGGAATCCCTGGACCGACCTAATTTCAATGAACCCTATTACGTCACTTTCCGCCATATTGGACCTCCGTCATATTGGATTTAGTCCAAACTCTACAAAAAGTTTCAGCGGTCAGAAATTTCATCCGATTTTCATGGAACTTGGCGGAGATGATCTTCTTCCCGAGCCGCACAAAAGATACTTGTCAGATTTTTCAATTTCATTTTTGTTTGCCCGTGACAGCCAATCAAATATGGCGATGAAGCTGCCAAACAGGAAGTGGACTAACATCTCTGTGGCATTTTGAGCTAACATAACAAAACTCGGTACCATTAGTCAGGACACTGTCCCAATCTCTCACAGCAATTTTTATGCATACATTGAATACTCTAGCGCCACCACCAGTTTAATGCTGGACATGCGTTCATGCGCGTATTCCTTGACTCTTTTGTCTGATTTTCACAATTGAGGTAGCGTCTGAATCCCTGGACCATCCCGAGTTCATCGACTCCTATCCCGTCACTTTCTGCAATATTGGACCTCCGACATATTGGATTTAGTCCAAACTCTACGAAAAGTTTCAGCGGTTACAAATTTCATCCGATTTTCACAGAACTTGGCGGAGATGATCTTCTGCCCGAGCCGCAAAAACGATACTTGTCAGATTTTTCAATTTCATTTTTGTTTGCCTGTAACAGCCAATCAAATATGGTGATGAAGCCGCCAAACAGGAAGTGGACTAACATCTCCGTGACGCTTTGAGTTAACATAACAAAACTCGATACCATTAGTCAGGACACTGTCCCAATCACTCACAGCAATTTTTATGCATATACATTGAACACTCTAGCGCCACCACCAGTTCAATGCTGGACATGCGTTCATGCGCGTGATCCTTGACTCTTTTGTCTGATTTTCACAATTGAGGTAGCGTCTTAATCCTTGGAACATCCCAAGTTCATCGACCCCTATCCCGTCACTTTCCGCCATATTGGACCTCCGCCATGTTGGATTTAGTCCAAACTCTACGAAAAGTTTCAGCGGTTACAAATTTCTTCCGATTTTCTCAGAACTTGGCGGAGATGATCTTCAGACCGAGCCGCACAAACGATACTTGTCAGATTTTTTAATTTTAAGTTTATTTGCCCGTGACAGCAAATCACACATGGCGACGATGCCGCCTAACAGGAAGTGGGCTAACATCTCGGCTACGCTTTAATGTATGAAGTCCAAACTTGGTACAGGGACTTGGTATCTGATTGTGAGGACGCACTAGGAAATTGGCATCATTTGGCCTCTATAGGGGGCGCTGCAATACAGGAAGTGAGCTTGTATCTCAGCAATGCTTTGATGTACGAAGTCCAAACTTGGTATAGAGACTTGGTACCTGATTGTGGGGATGCACTAGGAAATTGGCGTCATTTGGCCTCTACAGGGGGCGCTGCAATACAGGAAGTGAGCTTGTATCTCAGCAACGCTTTGATGTATGAAGTCCAAACTTGGTACAGGGACTTGGTATCTGATTGTGAGGACACAGTAGGAAATTGGCATCATTTGGCCTCTATAGGGGGCGCTGTAATACAGGAAGTGGGCTCATATCTCAGCAACGCTTCGTTGTATGAAGTCCAAACTTGATACATGGACATATTAGCTGATTGTGAGGATATGCAAGGAAAGTGGTCTCATTTGGCCTCTAGGGGTGTTGCAATAAAGAAAGTGAGCTCACATCTCAGCAACACTTTGGTGTATGAAGTCCAAACTTGGTAGACGGATATGGGAGCTGATTGTAAGAACGCACAAGGACATTGGTGTAATTTGGCCTCTAGTTGTGCTTTAACAAAGTAAATTAGCTTATTTCTCAGCCGTTCTTTATCCAATTGCCATCAAACTTGCTGTGAGTGCTTGCTCATCCCATGGCAACGCCATTCCTGCTATAGCGCACTGCTTGGCCCCCGCATTGCTGCTTGCAGCTATATTTATTATTATTATTACACTTCTGCCATTGGAGTCTATGGCAGCCCATAGAACGCCTGGCTAAAAAGTGCAGATTTTTTGCCAGAAAGTTTCGGGACACTCCACTGACCACTAACGCTAATTTACAGATCTCTAAACCCAGCCATCTAGCGCCACCAACAGGTCAAAGTTTGGCCGAAAGTTGAAAAGCTGGGTTGAAAGGTATTCACAAGTCATTATTATTATGAAATTTAGCGCCCTGATTCAGGACCGTCCCATGATCACTCTCACGAATTTACAAAGCTCTATGCCGAACACTCTAGCGCCACCAATAGGTCGAATCTGGACTCACATTTACGCATGTAACAATTGAACGGTGTGTTCGATTTTCACAAATTAAGCACCATTGGAATCCCTGGACTGACTTGAGTTGATTGACCCCTATTACGTCACTTTTGGCCATACTGGACCTCCGCCATATTGGATTTAGTCCAAACTCTACGAAAAGTTTCAGCGGTTACAAATTTCCTCAGATTTTCACGAAACTTGTTGGAGATGATCTTCTGCCCGAGCCGCACAAACGATACTGGTCAGATTTTTCAATTTCATTTTTGTTTGCCCGTGACAGCCAATCAAATATGGTGACGAGGACGCCAAACAGGAAGTGGACAAACATCTAGGTGACGCTTTAATGTATGAAGTCCAAACTGGGTACAGGGACTTTGTATCTGATTGTGAGGACACAGCAGGAAATTGGCATCATTTGGCCTCTATAGGGGGTGCTGTAATACAGGAAGTGAGCTTGTATCTCAGCAACGCTTTGGTGTACAAACTCCAAACTTAGTATAAGGACCTGTTACCTGATTATGATGATGCACTAGGAAATTGGAATCATTTGGCCTCTACAGGGGGCGCTGTAATACAGGAAGTGAGCTCGTATCTCAGCAACACTTTGGTGTATGAAGTCCAAACTTGGTAGAGGGACATGGTAGCTGATTGTGAGACCGCACAAAGACATTGGTGTAATTTGGCCTCTTGCTCTAAGAGCTTGCTCATGCCGTGGCAACGCCATTTCTGCTATAGCGCTCTGCTAGGCCCCCGCATTGCTGCTTGCAGCTATATTTGGGGGCCTAGCAGCGAAGCTGCGAAGGCACCCATTGTTTTAGTAGTTTTTCCTATTATTATTATTATTATTATTACACTTCTGCCATTGGAGTCTATGGCAGCCCATAGAACGCCTGGCTAAAAAGTTCAGATTTTTTCGTCGAAAGTTTCGGGACACTCCACTGACCACTCACACTCATTTACGGACCTCTAAACCCAGCCGTCTAGCGCCACCAACAGGTCAAAGTTTGGCTGAAAGTTGAAAAGCTGGGTTGAAAGGTATTTGCAAGTCATTATTATTATGAAATTTAGCGCCCTGATTCAGGACCGTCCCATGATCACTCTCACGAATTTACAAAGCTCTATGCCGAACACTCTAGCGCCACCAATAGGTCGAATCTGGACTCACATTTACGCATGTAACAATTGAACGGTGTGTTCGATTTTCACAAATTAAGCACCGTTGGAATCCCTGGACTGACTTGAGTTGATTGACCCCTATTACGTCACTTTTGGCCATACTGGACCTCCGCCATATTGGATTTAGTCCAAACTCTACGAAAAGTTTCAGCGGTTACAAATTTCCTCAGATTTTCACGAAACTTGTTGGAGATGATCTTCTGCCCGAGCCGCACAAACGATACTGGTCAGATTTTTCAATTTCATTTTTGTTTGCCCGTGACAGCCAATCAAATATGGTGACGAGGACGCCAAACAGGAAGTGGACAAACATCTAGGTGATGCTTTGAGTTAACATAACAAAACTCGAGACCATTAGTCGGGACACTGTCCCAATCACTCACACCAATTTTCATGCATATACATTGAACACAGTAGCGCCACCACCAGTTTAGTGCTGCACATGCGTTCATGCGCGTGATCCTTGACTCTTTTGTCTGATTTTCACAATTGAGGTAGCATCTGAATCCTTGGACCATCCCGAGTTCATCGACTCCTATCCCATCACTTTCCGCCATATTGGACCTCCGCCATATTGGAATTGGTCTAAACTCTACGAAAAGTTTCAGCGGTCCCAGATTTCATTTGATTTTCACAGAACTTGGCAGAGATGATCTTCAGACCGAGCCGCACAAACGATACTTGTCAGATTTTTTTATTTCATTTTTGTTTGCCCGTGACAGACAATCAAATATGGCGATGAAGCCACCAAACAGGAAGTGGGCTAACATCTCGGCTATGCTTTAATGTATGAAGTCCAAACTTGGTACAGGGACTTTGTATCTGATTGTGAGGACACGGTAAGAAATTGGCATCATTTGGCCTCTATAGGGGGCGCTGTAATACAGGAAGTGAGCTTGTATCTCAGCAACGCTTTGGTGTACAAAGTCCAAACTTAGTATAAGGACCTGTTACCTGATTATGATGATGCACTAGGAAATTGGAATCATTTGGCCTCCATAGGGGGCGCTGTAATACAGGAAGTGAGCTCGTATCTCAGCAACACTTTGGTGTATGAAGTCCAAACTTGGTACAGGGACATATTAGCTGATTGTGAGGACATGAAGGAAAGTGTTCTCATTTGGCCTCTAGGGGTGCTGTAATAATGAAAGTGAGCTCACATCTCAGCAACACTTTGGTGTATGAAGTCCAAACTTGGTAGAGGGACATGGTAGCTGATTGTGAGACCGCACAAAGACATTGGTGTAATTTGGCCTCTTGCTGTAAGTGCTTGCTGATGCCGTGGCAACGCCATTTCTGCTATAGCGCTCTGCTAGGCCCCCGCATTGCTGCTTGCAGCTATATTTGGGGGCCAAGCAGCGAAGCTGCGAAGGCACCCATTGAGTTACTAGCTTTTCCTATTATTATTATTACACATCTGCCATTGGAGTCTATGGCAGCCCATAGAACGCCTGGCTAAAAAGTGCAGATTTTTTGGCAGAAAGTTTCGGGACACTCCACTGACCACTCACGCTCATTTACGGATCTCTAAACCCAGCCGTCTAGCGCCACCAACGGGTCAAAATTTGGCCGAAAATAGAACCGCTGGGTCTAAAGTTATGAAATTCGGCACACTGATTCAGAACCGTCCCATGATCACTCTCACCAATTTATAGAACTCTATGCCCAACACTCTAGCGCCACCAATGGGTCGAACCTGGATTGCATTCACGCATGTGACCATTGAACGGTGGGTCCGATTTTCACAAATCAGGCACTGTTGTAATCCCTGGACCGACCTGAGTTCAATGACTCCTATTATGTCACTTTCCGCCATATTGGACCACCGCCATATTGGATTTAGTCCAAACTCTACGAAAAGTTTCAGCGTTCACAAATTTCATCCGATTTTCATGGAACTTGGCAGAGATGATCTTCTGCCCGAGCCACACAAACGATACTTGTCAGATTTTTCAATTTCATTTTTGTTTGCCCGTGACAGCCAATCAAATATGGTGATGAAGCCGCCAAACAGGAAGTGGACTAACATCTCCGTGGTACTTTGAGTTAACATAACAAAACTTGATACCATTAGTCAGGACACTGTCCCAATCACTCACAGCAATTTTTATGCATATACATTGAACACTCTAGCGCCACCACCAGTTCAAAGCTGGACATGCGTTCATGCGCGTGATCCTTGACTCTTTTGTCTGATTTTCACAATTGAGGTAGCGTCTGAATCCTTGAACAATCTCGAGTTCATCGACCCCTATCCCGTCACTTTCCGCCATATTGGACCTCCGCCATATTGGATTTGGTCCAAACACTACGAGAAGTTTCAGCGGTTACAAATTTCATCCGATTTTCACAGAACTTGGCGGAGATGATCTTCAGACCGAGCCGCACAAACGATACTTGTCAGATTTTTTAATTTCAAGTTTATTTGCCCGTGACAGCCAATCACACATGGCGACGATGCCGCCTAACAGGAAGTGGGCTGACATCTCAGCTATGCTTTAATGTATGAAGTCCAAACTTGGTACAGGGACTTGGTATCTTATTGTGAAGACGCACTATGAAATTGGCATCATGTGACCTCTATAGGGGGCGCTGTAATACAGGAAGTGAGCTTGTATCTCAGCAACGCTTCGGTGTAAAAAGTCCAAACTTGGTATAAGGAACTGTTACCTGATTATGATGACACACTAGGAAATTGGAATCATTTGGCCTCTATAGGGGGCGCTGCAATACAGGAAGTGAGCTCTTATCTTAGCAACACTTTGATGTATGAAGTTCAAACTTGGTACAGGGACTTGGTACCTGATTGTGAGGACACAGTAGGAAATTGACATCATTTGGCCTCTTTAGGGGGCGCTGTAATACAGGAAGTGGGCTCATATCTCAGCAACGGTTCGTTGCATGAAGTCCAAACTTGATACATGGACATATTACCTGATTGTGAGGACATGCAAGGGAAGTGGTCTCATTTGACCTCTAGGGGTGCTGTAATAAAGAACGTGAGCTCACATCTCAGCAACACTTTGGTGTATGAAGTCCAAACTTGGTAGAGGGACATCATAACTGATTGTGAGAACACACAAGGACATTGGTGTAATTTGGCATCTAGGGGCGCTGTAACAAAGTAAATGACCTTATTTCTCAGCCATTCTTTATCCAATTGCAATCAAACTTGCTGTGATTGCTTGCTCATGCCCTGGCAATGCCATTCCTGCTATAGCGCACTGCTTGGCCCCCACATTGCTGCTTGCAGCTATATTTGGGGGCCTAGCAGCGAAGCTGCGAAGGCACCCATTGTTTTAGTAGTTTTTCCTATTATTATTGGGGGCCAAGCAGCGAAGCTGCGAAGGCACCCATTGAGTTACTAGCTTTTCCTATTATTACACTTCTGCCATTGGAGTCTATGGCAGCCCATAGAACGCCTGGCTAAAAAGTTCAGATTTTTTGGCAGAAAGTTTCGGGACACTCCACTGACCACTCACACTCATTTACGGACCTCTAAACCCAGCCATCTAGCGCCACCAACAGGTCAAAATCTGGCCGAAAATTGAACCGCTGGGTCTAAAGTTATGACATTTGGCACACTGATTCAGCACTGTCCCATGATGACTCTCACCAATTTACAGAACTCTATGCCCAACACTCTAGCGCCACCAATGGGTCGAACCTGGATTGCATTCACGCATGTGACCATTGAACGGTGCGTCCGATTTTCACATATCAGGCACCGTTGGAATCCCTGGACCGACCTAATTTCAATGAACCCTATTACGTCACTTTCCGCCATATTGGACCTCCGTCATATTGGATTTAGTCCAAACTCTACAAAAAGTTTCAGCGGTCAGAAATTTCATCCGATTTTCATGGAACTTGGCGGAGATGATCTTCTTCCCGAGCCGCACAAAAGATACTTGTCAGATTTTTCAATTTCATTTTTGTTTGCCCGTGACAGCCAATCAAATATGGCGATGAAGCTGCCAAACAGGAAGTGGACTAACATCTCTGTGGCATTTTGAGCTAACATAACAAAACTCGGTACCATTAGTCAGGACACTGTCCCAATCTCTCACAGCAATTTTTATGCATACATTGAATACTCTAGCGCCACCACCAGTTTAATGCTGGACATGCGTTCATGCGCGTATTCCTTGACTCTTTTGTCTGATTTTCACAATTGAGGTAGCGTCTGAATCCCTGGACCATCCCGAGTTCATCGACTCCTATCCCGTCACTTTCTGCAATATTGGACCTCCGACATATTGGATTTAGTCCAAACTCTACGAAAAGTTTCAGCGGTTACAAATTTCATCCGATTTTCACAGAACTTGGCGGAGATGATCTTCTGCCCGAGCCGCAAAAACGATACTTGTCAGATTTTTCAATTTCATTTTTGTTTGCCTGTAACAGCCAATCAAATATGGTGATGAAGCCGCCAAACAGGAAGTGGACTAACATCTCCGTGACGCTTTGAGTTAACATAACAAAACTCGATACCATTAGTCAGGACACTGTCCCAATCACTCACAGCAATTTTTATGCATATACATTGAACACTCTAGCGCCACCACCAGTTCAATGCTGGACATGCGTTCATGCGCGTGATCCTTGACTCTTTTGTCTGATTTTCACAATTGAGGTAGCGTCTTAATCCTTGGAACATCCCAAGTTCATCGACCCCTATCCCGTCACTTTCCGCCATATTGGACCTCCGCCATGTTGGATTTAGTCCAAACTCTACGAAAAGTTTCAGCGGTTACAAATTTCTTCCGATTTTCTCAGAACTTGGCGGAGATGATCTTCAGACCGAGCCGCACAAACGATACTTGTCAGATTTTTTAATTTTAAGTTTATTTGCCCGTGACAGCAAATCACACATGGCGACGATGCCGCCTAACAGGAAGTGGGCTAACATCTCGGCTACGCTTTAATGTATGAAGTCCAAACTTGGTACAGGGACTTGGTATCTGATTGTGAGGACGCACTAGGAAATTGGCATCATTTGGCCTCTATAGGGGGCGCTGCAATACAGGAAGTGAGCTTGTATCTCAGCAATGCTTTGATGTACGAAGTCCAAACTTGGTATAGAGACTTGGTACCTGATTGTGGGGATGCACTAGGAAATTGGCGTCATTTGGCCTCTACAGGGGGCGCTGCAATACAGGAAGTGAGCTTGTATCTCAGCAACGCTTTGATGTATGAAGTCCAAACTTGGTACAGGGACTTGGTATCTGATTGTGAGGACACAGTAGGAAATTGGCATCATTTGGCCTCTATAGGGGGCGCTGTAATACAGGAAGTGGGCTCATATCTCAGCAACGCTTCGTTGTATGAAGTCCAAACTTGATACATGGACATATTAGCTGATTGTGAGGATATGCAAGGAAAGTGGTCTCATTTGGCCTCTAGGGGTGTTGCAATAAAGAAAGTGAGCTCACATCTCAGCAACACTTTGGTGTATGAAGTCCAAACTTGGTAGACGGATATGGGAGCTGATTGTAAGAACGCACAAGGACATTGGTGTAATTTGGCCTCTAGTTGTGCTTTAACAAAGTAAATTAGCTTATTTCTCAGCCGTTCTTTATCCAATTGCCATCAAACTTGCTGTGAGTGCTTGCTCATCCCATGGCAACGCCATTCCTGCTATAGCGCACTGCTTGGCCCCCGCATTGCTGCTTGCAGCTATATTTATTATTATTATTACACTTCTGCCATTGGAGTCTATGGCAGCCCATAGAACGCCTGGCTAAAAAGTTCAGATTTTTTCGTCGAAAGTTTCGGGACACTCCACTGACCACTCACACTCATTTACGGACCTCTAAACCCAGCCGTCTAGCGCCACCAACAGGTCAAAGTTTGGCTGAAAGTTGAAAAGCTGGGTTGAAAGGTATTTGCAAGTCATTATTATTATGAAATTTAGCGCCCTGATTCAGGACCGTCCCATGATCACTCTCACGAATTTACAAAGCTCTATGCCGAACACTCTAGCGCCACCAATAGGTCGAATCTGGACTCACATTTACGCATGTAACAATTGAACGGTGTGTTCGATTTTCACAAATTAAGCACCGTTGGAATCCCTGGACTGACTTGAGTTGATTGACCCCTATTACGTCACTTTTGGCCATACTGGACCTCCGCCATATTGGATTTAGTCCAAACTCTACGAAAAGTTTCAGCGGTTACAAATTTCCTCAGATTTTCACGAAACTTGTTGGAGATGATCTTCTGCCCGAGCCGCACAAACGATACTGGTCAGATTTTTCAATTTCATTTTTGTTTGCCCGTGACAGCCAATCAAATATGGTGACGAGGACGCCAAACAGGAAGTGGACAAACATCTAGGTGATGCTTTGAGTTAACATAACAAAACTCGAGACCATTAGTCGGGACACTGTCCCAATCACTCACACCAATTTTCATGCATATACATTGAACACAGTAGCGCCACCACCAGTTTAGTGCTGCACATGCGTTCATGCGCGTGATCCTTGACTCTTTTGTCTGATTTTCACAATTGAGGTAGCATCTGAATCCTTGGACCATCCCGAGTTCATCGACTCCTATCCCATCACTTTCCGCCATATTGGACCTCCGCCATATTGGAATTGGTCTAAACTCTACGAAAAGTTTCAGCGGTCCCAGATTTCATTTGATTTTCACAGAACTTGGCAGAGATGATCTTCAGACCGAGCCGCACAAACGATACTTGTCAGATTTTTTTATTTCATTTTTGTTTGCCCGTGACAGACAATCAAATATGGCGATGAAGCCACCAAACAGGAAGTGGGCTAACATCTCGGCTATGCTTTAATGTATGAAGTCCAAACTTGGTACAGGGACTTTGTATCTGATTGTGAGGACACGGTAAGAAATTGGCATCATTTGGCCTCTATAGGGGGCGCTGTAATACAGGAAGTGAGCTTGTATCTCAGCAACGCTTTGGTGTACAAAGTCCAAACTTAGTATAAGGACCTGTTACCTGATTATGATGATGCACTAGGAAATTGGAATCATTTGGCCTCCATAGGGGGCGCTGTAATACAGGAAGTGAGCTCGTATCTCAGCAACACTTTGGTGTATGAAGTCCAAACTTGGTACAGGGACATATTAGCTGATTGTGAGGACATGAAGGAAAGTGTTCTCATTTGGCCTCTAGGGGTGCTGTAATAATGAAAGTGAGCTCACATCTCAGCAACACTTTGGTGTATGAAGTCCAAACTTGGTAGAGGGACATGGTAGCTGATTGTGAGACCGCACAAAGACATTGGTGTAATTTGGCCTCTTGCTGTAAGTGCTTGCTGATGCCGTGGCAACGCCATTTCTGCTATAGCGCTCTGCTAGGCCCCCGCATTGCTGCTTGCAGCTATATTTGGGGGCCAAGCAGCGAAGCTGCGAAGGCACCCATTGAGTTACTAGCTTTTCCTATTATTACACTTCTGCCATTGGAGTCTATGGCAGCCCATAGAACGCCTGGCTAAAAAGTGTAGATTTTTTGCCAGAAAGTTTCGGGACACTTCACCGACCACTAACGCTAATTTACAGATCTCTAAACCCAGCCATCTAGCGCCACCAACAGGTCAAAGTTTGGCCGAAAGTTGAAAAGCTGGGTTGAAAGGTATTTGCAAGTCATTATTATTATGAAATTTAGCGCCCTGATTCAGGACCGTCCCATGATCACTCTCACCAATTTACAGAACTCTATGCCGAACACTCTAGCGCCACCAATGGGTCGAATCTGGACTCACATTCACGCATGTAACAATTGAACGGTGTGTTCGATTTTCACAAATCAAGCACCGTTGGAATCCCTGGACTGACTTGAGTTGAATGACCCCTACTACGTCACTTTCCGCCATACTGGACCTCCGCCATATTGGATTTAGTCCAAACTCTACGAAAAGTTTCAGCGTTCGTAAATTTTTTCCGATTTTCATGACACTTGGCTGAGATGATCATCAGACCGAGCCGCACAAAAGATACTTGCCAGATTTTTCAATTTCAAGTTTGTTTGCCCGTGACAGCCAATCAAATATGGTGACAAAGCCGCCAAACAGGAAGTGGACAAACATCTAGGTGACGCTTTGAGATAACATAACAAAACTCAAGACCATTAGTCAGGACACTGTCCCAATCACTCACACCAAATTTCATGCATATACATTGAACACACTAGCGCCACCACCAGTTTAATGCTGCACATGCGTTTATGCGCGTGATCCTTGACTCTTTTGTCTGATTTTCACAATTGAGGTAGCGTCTGAATCCTTGGACCATCCCGAGTTCATCGACTCCTATCCCGTCACTTTCTGCCATATTGGACCATCGCCATATTGGAATTGGTCTAAACTCTACGAAAAGTTTCAGCGGTCACAAATTTCATTTGATTTTCACAGAACTTGGCAGAGATGATCTTCAGACCGAGCCGCACAAACGATACTTGTCAGATTTTTCAGATTCCACTTTATTGGCCTATGGCAGCCAATCAAATATGGCCATGAAGCCGCAAAACAGGAAGTGGGCTAACATCTCGGAGACGCTTTAATGTATGAAGTCCAAACTGGGTACAGGGACTTTGTATCTGATTGTGAGGACACAGCAGGAAATTGGCATCATTTGGCCTCTATAGGGGGTGCTGTAATACAGGAAGTGAGCTTGTATCTCAGCAACGCTTTGGTGTACAAACTCCAAACTTAGTATAAGGACCTGTTACCTGATTATGATGATGCACTAGGAAATTGGAATCATTTGGCCTCTACAGGGGGCGCTGTAATACAGGAAGTGAGCTCGTATCTCAGCAACACTTTGGTGTATGAAGTCCAAACTTGGTAGAGGGACATGGTAGCTGATTGTGAGGACATGAAGGAAAGTGGTCTTATTTGGCCTCTAGGGGGGCTGTAATAAAGAAAGTGAGCTCACATCTCAGCAACACTTTGGTGTATGAAGTCCAAACTTGGTAGAGGGACATGGTAGCTGATTGTGAGAACGCACAAAGACGTTGGTGTAATTTGTCCTCTTGCTGCTGAGTGCTTGCTCTGCACTCTGCTCTATAGCGCTCTGCTAGGCCCCCGCATTGCTGCTTGCAGCTATATTTGGGGGCCAAGCAGCGAAGCTGCGAAGGCACCCATTGAGTTACTAGCTTTTCCTATTATTACACTTCTGCCATTGGAGTCTATGGCAGCCCATAGAACGCCTGGCTAAAAAGTGCAGATTTTTTGGCAGAAAGTTTCGGGACACTCCACTGACCATTCACACTCATTTACGGACCTCTAAACCCAGCCATCTAGCGCCACCAACAGGTCAAAATCTGGCCGAAAATTGAACCGCTGGGTCTAAAGTTATGAAATTTGGCACACTGATTCAGCACTGTCCCATGATCACTCTCAACAATTTCCAGAACTCTATGCCCAACACTCTAGCGGCACCAATGGGTCGAACCTGGATTGCATTCACGCATGTGACCATTGAATGGTGCGTCCGATTTTCACATATCAGGCACCGTTGGAATCCCTGGACCGACCTAAGTTCAATGACCCCTATTACGTCACTTTCTGCCATATTGGACCTCCGCCATATTGGATTTAGTCCAAACTCTACGAAAAGTTTCAGCGGTCAGAAATTTCATCCGATTTTCATGGAACTTGGCGGAGATGATCTTCTCCCCGAGCCGCACAAACGATACTTGTCAGATTTTTCAATTTAATTTTTGTTTGCCCGTGACAGCCAATCAAATATGGTGATGAAGCCGCCAAACAGGAAGTGGACAAACATCTAGGTGACACTTTGAGTTAACACAGCAAAACTCGATAACATTAGTCAGGACACTTTCTCAATCACTCACAGCAATTTTTATGTATATACATTGAACGCTCTAGCGCCACCACCAGTTCAATGTTGGACATGCAATCATGCGTGTGATCCTTGACTCTTTTGTCTGATTTTCACAATTGAGGTAGCATCTGAATCCTTGGACCATCCCGAGTTCATCGACCCCTATCCCATCACTTTCCGCCATATTGGACCTCCGCCATATTGGATTTAATACAAACTCTATGAAAATATTCAGCGGTTACAAATTTCATCCGATTTTCAAGGAACTTGGCGGAGATGATTTTCTGACCGAGCCACACAAACGATACTTGCCAGATTTTTCAATTTCAAGTTTGTTTGCCCGTGACAGCCAATCAAATATGGTGACGAAGCCGCCAAACAGGAAGTGGACTAACATATCGAAGACGCTTTGAGTTAATATAACAAAACTCGATACTATTAGTCAGGACAATGTCCCAATCACTCACAGCAATTCTTATGCATATACATTGAACGCTCTAGCGCCACCTGCAGTTCAATGTTGGACATGCGTTCATGCGCGTGATTCTTGACTCTTTTGTCTGATTTTCACAATTGAGGTAGCGTCTGAATCCTTGGACCATCCCGAGTTCATCGACCCCTATCCCGTCACTTTCCATCATATTGGACCTCCGCCATATTGGATTTAGTCCAAACTCTACGAAAAGTTTCAGCGGTTACAAATTTCATCTGATTTTCACGGAACTTGGCGGAGATGATCTTCAGACCGAGCCGCACAAACCATACTTGTCAGATTTTTCAAATTCCACTTTATTGGCCCATGACAGCCAATCAAATATGGCGATAAAGCCGCAAAACAGGAAGTGGGCTAACATCTCGGAGACGCTTTCATGTATGAAGTCCAAACTTGGTACAGGGACTTTGTATCTGATTGTGATGACACGGGAAGAAATTGGCATCATTTGGCCTCCATAGGGGGCGCTGTAATACAGGAAGTGAGCTTGTATCTCAGCAACACTTCGGTGTATGAAGTCCAAACTTGGTACAGGGACATATTAGCTGATTGTGAGGACATGAAGGAAAGTGGTCTCATTTGGCCTCTAGGGGTGCTGTAATAAAGAAAGTGAGCTCACATCTCAGCAACACTTTGGTGTATGAAGTCCAAACTTGGTAGAGGGACATGGTAGCTGATTGTGAAGACATGCAAGGAAAGTGGTTTCATTTGGCCTCTAGGGGTGCTGTAATAAAGAAAGTGAGCTCACATCTCAGCAACACTTTGGTGTATGAAGTCCAAACTTGGTACAGGGACATATTAGCTGATTATGAAGACATGGAAGGAAAGTGGTTTCATTTGGCCTCTAGGGGTGCTGTAATAAAGAAAGTGAGCTCACATCTCAGCAACACTTTGGTGTATGAAGTCCAAACTTGGTAGAGGGACATGGTAGCTGATTGTGAGAATGCACAAGGACATTGGTGTAATTTGGCTTCTTGCTGTGAGTGCTTGCTCATGCCATGGCAACGCCATTCCTGCTATAGCGCTCTGCTTGGCCCCCACATTGCTGCTTGCAGCTATATTTGGGGGCCAAGCAGCGAAGCTGCGAAGGCACCCATTGAGTTACTAGCTTTTCCTATTATTACACTTCCGCCATTGGAGTCTATGGCAGCCCATAGAACGCCTGGCTAAAAAGTGCAGATTTTTGGCAGAAAGTTTCGGGACACTCCACTGACCATTCACACTCATTTACGGACCTCTAAACCCAGCCATCTAGCGCCACCAACAGGTCAAAATCTGGCCGAAAATTGAACCGCTGGGTCTAAAGTTATGAAATTTGGCACACTGATTCAGAACCGTCCCATGATCACTCTCACCAAATTCCAGAACTCTATGCCCAACACTCTAGCGCCACCAATGGGTCGAACCTGGATTGCATTCACGCATGTGACCATTGAACGGTGCGTCCGATTTTCACATATCAGGCACCGTTGGAATCCCTGGACCGACCTAAGTTCAATGACCCCTATTACGTCACTTTCCGTCATATTGGAACTCCGCCATATTGGATTTAGTCCAAACTCTACGAAAAGTTTCAGTGGTCAGAAATTTCATCCGATTTTCATGGAACTTGATGGAGATGATCTTCTGTCCGAGCCGCACAAACGATACTTGTCAGATTTTTCAATTTCATTTTTGTTTGCCCGTGACAGCCAATCAAATATGGTGATGAAGCCGACAAACAGGAAGTGGACTAACATCTCTGTGGTACTTTGAGTTAACATAACAAAACTCGATACCATTAGTCATGACACTGTCCCAATCACTCACAGCAATTTTTATGAATATACATTGAACACTCTAGCGCCACCACAAGTTCAATGCTGGACATGCGTTCATGCGCGTGATCCTTGACTCTTTTGTCTGATTTTCACAATTCAGGTAGCGTCTGAATCCTTGGACCATCCCGAGTTCATCGACTCCTATCCCGTTACTTTCCGCCATATTGGACCTCCGCCATATTGGATTTAGTCCAAACTCTACGAAAAGTTTCAGCGGTTACAAATTTCATCCGATTTTCACAGAACTTGGCGGAGATGATCTTCAGACCGAGCCGCACAAACGTCAGATTTTTTTTTTTCAAGTTTGTTTGCCCGTGACAGCCAATTACACATGGCGACGATGCCGCCTAACAGGAAGTGGGCTAACATCTCAGCTACTCTTTAATGTATGAAGTCCAAACTTGGTATAGGGACTTGGTATCTGATTGTGAGGACGCCCTAGGAAATTGGCATCATTTGGCCTCTATAGGGGGCGCTGCAATACAGGAAGTGAGCTTGTATCTCAGTAACGCTTTGATGTACGAAGTCCAAATTTGGTATAGAGACTTGGTACCTGATTGTGGGGATGCACTAGGAAACTGGCGTCATTTGGCTTCTACAGGGGGCGCTGCAATACAGGAAGTGAGCTTGTATCTCAGCAACGCTTTGATGTATGAAGTCCAAACTTGGTACAGGGACTTGGTATCTGATTGTGAGGACACAGTAGGAAATTGGCATCATTTGGCCTCTATAGGGGGCGCTGTAATACATGAAGTGGGCTCAAATCTCAGCAACGCTTCGTTGTATGAAGTCCAAACTTGGTAGAGGGACATGGTAGCTGATTGTGAGAACACACAAGGACATTGGTGTAATTTGGCCTCTAGGGGCGTAAATGAGCTTATTTCTCAGCCATTCTTTATCCAATTGCAATCAAACTTGCTGTGAGTGCTTGCTCATGGCATGACAATGTCATTCCTGCTGTAGCGCAATGCTTGGCCCCCACATTGCTGCTTGCAGCTATATTTATTATTATTATTACACTTCTGCCATTGGAGTCTATGGCAGCCCATAGAACGCCTGGCTAAAAAGTTCAGATTTTTTGCCAGAAAGTTTCGGGACACTCCACTGACCACTAATGCTAATTTACAGATCTCTAAACCCAGCCATCTAGCGCCACCAACAGGTCAAAGTTTGGCCGAAAGTTGAAAAGCTGGGTTGAAAGGTATTCACAAGTCATTATTATTATGAAATTTAGCGCCCTGATTCAGGACCGTCCCATGATCACTCTCACCAATTTACAGAACTCTATGCCGAACACTCTAACGCCACCAATAGGTCGAATCTGGACTCACATTTACGCATGTAACAATTGAACGGTGTGTTCGATTTTCACAAATTAAGCACCGTTGGAATCCCTGGACTGACTTGAGTTGATTGACCCCTATTACGTCACTTTCGGCCATACTGGACCTCCGCCATATTGGATTTAGTCCAAACTCTACGAAAAGTTTCAGCGGTTACAAATTTCCTCCGATTTTCACGAAACTTGTTAGAGATGATCTTCTGCCCGGGCCGCACAAACGATACTTGTCAGATTTTTCAATTTCATTTTTATTTGCCCGTGACAGCCAATCAAATATTGTGACGAAGCCGCCAAACAGGAAGTGGACAAACATCTAGGTGACGCTTTGAGTTTATATAACTAAACTCGAGACCATTAGTCAGGACACTGTCCCAATCACTCACACCAATTTTCGTGCATATACATTGAACACACTAGCGCCACCACCAGTTCAATGCTGGACATGCGTTCATGCGCGTGATCCTTGACTCTTTTGTCTGATATTCACAATTGAGGTAGTGTCTGAATCCTTGGACCATACAGAGTTCATCGACCCCTAACCTATCACTTTCCGCCATATTGGACCTCGCCATATTGGATTTAGTCCAAACTCTACGAAAAGTTTCAGCGGTTACAAATTTCATCCGATTTTCACAGAACTTGTCGGAGATGATCTTCAGACCGAGCCGCACAAACGATACTTGTCAGATTTTTTAATTTCATTTTTGTTTGCCCGTGACAGCCAATCAAATATGGCGATGAAGCCACCAAACAGGAAGTGGGCTAACATCTCGGCTATGCTTTAATGTATGAAGTCCAAACTTGGTACAGGGACTTGGTATCTGATTGTGAGGACGCACTAGGAAATTGGCATCATGTGGCCTCTATAGGGGGCGCTGTAATACAGGAAGTGAGCTTGTATCTCAGCAACGCTTTGGTGTACAAACTCCAAACTTGGTATAAGGACCTGTTACCTGATTATGATGACACACTAGGAAATTGGAATCATTTGGCCTCTATAGGGGGCGCTGTAATACAGGAAATGAGCTCGTATCTCAGCAACACTTCGGTGTATGAAGTCCAAATTTGGTACAGGGACATATTAGCTGATTGTGAGGACATGAAGGAAAGTGGTCTTATTTGGCCTCTAGGGGGGCTGTAATAAAGTGAGCTCACATCTCAGCAACACTTTGGTGTATGAAGTCCAAACTTGATAGAGGGATTGTGAGAACGCAGAAAGACGTTGGTGTAATTTGTCCTCTTGCTGCTGAGTGCTAGCTCTGCGCTCTGCTCTATAGCGCTCTGCTAGGCCCCCGCATTGCTGCTTGCAGCTATATTTGGGGGCCAAGCAGCGAAGCTGCGAAGGCACCCATTGAGTTACTAGCTTTTCCTATTATTACACTTCTGCCATTGGAGTCTATGGCAGCCCATAGAACGCCTGGCTAAAAAGTGCAGATTTTTTGGCAGAAAGTTTCGGGACACTCCACTGACCATTCACACTCATTTACGGACCTCTAAACCCAGCCATCTAGCGCCACCAACAGGTCAAAATCTGGCCGAAAATTGAACCGCTGGGTCTAAAGTTATGAAATTAGGCACACTGATTCAGCACTGTCCCATGATCACTCTCACCAATTTCCAGAACTCTATGCCCAACACTCTAGCGCCACCAATGGGTCGAACCTGGATTGCATTCATGCATGTGACCATTGAATGGTACGTCCGATTTTCACATATCAGGCACCGTTGGAATCCCTGGACCGACCTAAGTTCAATGACCCCTATCCCGTCACTTTCCGCCATATTGGACCTCCGCCATATTGGATTTAGTCCAAACTCTACGAAAAGTTTCAGCGGTTACAAATTTCATCCGATTTTCACAGAACTTGGAGGAGATGATCTTCTGCCCGAGCCGCAAAAACGATACTTGTCAGATTTTTCAATTTCATTTTTGTTTGCCTGTAACAGCCAATCAAATATGGTGATGAAGCCGCCAAACAGGAAGTGGACTAACATCTCCGTGACGCTTTGAGTTAACATAACAAAACTCGATACCATTAGTCAGGACACTGTCCCAATCACTCACAGCAATTTTTATGCATATACATTGAACACTCTAGCGCCACCACCAGTTCAATGCTGGACATGCGTTCATGCGCGTGATCCTTGACTCTTTTGTCTGATTTTCACAATTGAGGTAGCGTCTTAATCCTTGGAACATCCCAAGTTCATCGACCCCTATCCCGTCACTTTCCGCCATATTGGACCTCCGCCATGTTGGATTTAGTCCAAACTCTACGAAAAGTTTCAGCGGTTACAAATTTCTTCCGATTTTCTCAGAACTTGGCGGAGATGATCTTCAGACCGAGCCGCACAAACGATACTTGTCAGATTTTTTAATTTTAAGTTTATTTGCCCGTGACAGCAAATCACACATGGCGACGATGCCGCCTAACAGGAAGTGGGCTAACATCTCGGCTACGCTTTAATGTATGAAGTCCAAACTTGGTACAGGGACTTGGTATCTGATTGTGAGGACGCACTAGGAAATTGGCATCATTTGGCCTCTATAGGGGGCGCTGCAATACAGGAAGTGAGCTTGTATCTCAGCAATGCTTTGATGTACGAAGTCCAAACTTGGTATAGAGACTTGGTACCTGATTGTGGGGATGCACTAGGAAATTGGCGTCATTTGGCCTCTACAGGGGGCGCTGCAATACAGGAAGTGAGCTTGTATCTCAGCAACGCTTTGATGTATGAAGTCCAAACTTGGTACAGGGACTTGGTATCTGATTGTGAGGACACAGTAGGAAATTGGCATCATTTGGCCTCTATAGGGGGCGCTGTAATACAGGAAGTGGGCTCATATCTCAGCAACGCTTCGTTGTATGAAGTCCAAACTTGATACATGGACATATTAGCTGATTGTGAGGATATGCAAGGAAAGTGGTCTCATTTGGCCTCTAGGGGTGTTGCAATAAAGAAAGTGAGCTCACATCTCAGCAACACTTTGGTGTATGAAGTCCAAACTTGGTAGACGGATATGGGAGCTGATTGTAAGAACGCACAAGGACATTGGTGTAATTTGGCCTCTAGTTGTGCTTTAACAAAGTAAATTAGCTTATTTCTCAGCCGTTCTTTATCCAATTGCCATCAAACTTGCTGTGAGTGCTTGCTCATCCCATGGCAACGCCATTCCTGCTATAGCGCACTGCTTGGCCCCCGCATTGCTGCTTGCAGCTATATTTATTATTATTATTATTATTATTCCGCCATTAAAGTCAATGGCAGCCCATAGAACCGTCTGGTGAAAAGTTGTGAAATTTGGCACAATGATTAGGGACAGTCCAATGATTAATGTCACCAAGTTTCATGATGGTACCTCAAGCACTCTAGCGCCACCAACAGGCCAAAGTTGGACTTCCGTTCACGCACGTAACTTTTGACCCGTATGGCCGATTGTCAAAAATGATGTATCGTTGGAATCCTTCGACCAAGCCGAGTTCAACGCACCCTATGACGTCATTTTCCGCCATGATGGATTTTCCGCCATTTTGGATTTCATCAAAAACACTTAAAAGTCTTCACAGGTCACAAATTTTGTCTGATCGACACCAAACCTGACACACTTGATCTTCAAATCAAGCCGCACAAAAGTTATTCCTTTTCGTCTTCGGAACTCAAACCGTTTGCCCGTAACAGCCAATCGAAATATGTGGCGAAGCCGCCAAACAGGAAGTGAGCTCATATCTCAGCAACCCATTCACCTATCATAACCAAACTTACTACATGGACTCAGGACCCAATCAGGGGGACGCACAAGAAATCTGGTGACCTTTGACCTCTAGGGGGCGCTGTAATTAAGAAACATGCCTTTTGGCCTGTAGCTGCAGTTGTGGTTAGAATTAAAACGCACTAGTGGTGTCTGGTAATACTGTTGGAGGTCCTTAGGCCGACCCATGTCGACTTGTGATGTCATCGTAATTGATTCGGCCGCCATATTGGATTTAATCAAAAACACGTACAAGTTTTCGCAGGTCACAAATTTCAGCGGATCCTCACCAAAATTGGCAGAGACCATCTTCAGACCATGCCTTATCAGTGCATTGCTTTTTGGAACAATTGACAGTAGCATGCGGCTGTAACAGCCAATCGAAACTTGCAGCGAAGCCGCCAAACAGGAAGTGAGCTCATATCACAGCAACCCTTGCATGTATCAAAGCCAAACTTGGTGCATGGACTCAGGACCCAATCAGGGGGACGCTCAAGGAATCTGGTGACCTTTGACCTCTAGGGGGCGCTATAATTAAGAAACATGCCTTTTGGCCTGTAGCTGCTGTTGTCCTTAGAATTAAAATGCACTAGTGGTTTCAGGTAATACTGTTGGAGGTCCTTAGGCTGACCCAGCACAACTTGTGATGTCATCGTAATTGATTCGGCCGTCATGTTGGATTTAATCAAAAACATCAAAAAGTTTTCGCGGGTCGTACATTTCATCTGATCTTCACCAAAATTGGCACAGACCATTTTTAGACCATAACCTATCGATATATTGCTCTCTGGAACAATTGACAAAAGCATTCGCCCGTAACAGCCAATCGAAATTGGTGGCGAAGCCGCCAAACAGGAAGTGAGCTCATATCTCAGCAACCCTGCCATGTATTATAACCAAACTTACTGCATATATTCATGACCCCATTAGGAGGACGCTCAAAAAATTTGGTGACCTTTGACCTGTAGGGGGTGCTGCAATTAGCAATATTGCATTTTGATGTGTAGTTGCTGATGTGTTATATCTATCTTTTATTTTTTGATGTGAAACTGATTTCAACATGTTCCATCCAGTTAATTCTAATGCGTGCGTGCAAGGGCAGGGCAGGGCAGGACGGGGTGGGACGGGCTGGGGTGATTAGGTGGGGGGGGGCTGGCTGGCGGAGGCGGTGGCAATACTCAGCCCTGTTGATCCCGGGTGTCTGCTGAGTTCTTTCTTGTCACCGTGGCTACTCCGGCCTATACTGCTTGGCCCCCTCATTGCTGCTTGCAGCTATATTTGTAAATGTTATTCCTCATTTTGTAAATCACTTTCGATAAAGTCTGATAAATGATTACATGTAAATGTAAAGATACTGCATGTAGCCTAACAATATCAACATTCAGAGGGATAGAGTGATCTCACCGCTGGAGTGCAGGGATCTATCTGAATATTGACTTGGAAATCAATGGCATCCGTAGCTGGTGATCCTGCATGCATATTGGCATTACTAAATGTATTAACATGTATTGACCCTTGCAGACCTTACTGTGCCTGTCCATCTGTGTCACAGCAGTCAGAAAAGTGAGTCTGAGTGATGTGGACTGGAAAAAAGAATTTGAAGCATTTGAAGGGTCCTTATATGTTCCCACAGTCCAGCCTGTAGTAAACATATTGGCATTCCTCATATTAAATGTATTGACTGGGCTTGTCCATCTGTGAGGCACAGCAGGGGAAAGGTTACTATTGAGTCTGCTGGGACTTAGGTGGTCCTGACAGTAAACATTACACTTGAGATGAAACATTGCTATGGTCGGACTCATTAATTGTCTAATATGTTTAATACCTCAATATTCTACATGTATCTATTTACTATTCTGCAGTAACAAACACAATTTGGTGGTTTCTCAATTGGATCCTTTATTGGTATTTATTGACCATTGCCAGTTAACAGTTGTGTTTCCAACACTAGCTTTTGCAAGCTAATGACAAAAGTTGTGGTACGTTCATGTAGTCATTTACTTATTTCACAGTGTGCTCTTGTTAGAGAACAATTAATCTTGATTCAGCAGGATGCATTTAGCATTGTCACTAGTGGAGATATGTAACAGACAGACTGATTATAACTAGTGCTGTAATGCTACAAGTCTACAACCTTTCTGTATTGACACAATGTTTCTCTGTTGGACTGTAAAATGGTCCTCAACAGCCAAGAACAACAGGGATGAAGTGGATAAAGATAGATTGAGGGGCAGTCATACAGTATGACTTCAAATAGAACATATACATATTAATTACTTTGTGGGTAATTCACTGTGTCACTGTCACAGTTACACTACATAATGTTAGATATTACCCTCACTCCCCAGCTCAAGCAGGTGTGTGGTGAGCGTTCTGGTGCATTATGATTGCCCTGCATCACCCAGGTGGTTATTGAAGAAGAAGTCCAAAAAATCGGTCACACTTTAAACCGATGTAACTACCGGGTACTGTGTTGCCCCCTGCAGGTAACCCCCAGAACCTAGTCAACGTCAGACATTTCTCAGACACAACCTTAGGCCCAGGCAGTTAAGACCCACGATACCTCCAAGAGGTTATTTCAGGTAAGGGGGACCTACTGTACTGTCGAGCAAAGTTGCACGTCTTCCCTCTGCGCCGCATATAACCTATTACTCTTATTTTTACATACACTCTTACATACACTCTATAAATATATATATATATCCCCCTTGGAAGTTGATCAGGCTTCCGTAGAGGGTTTATAGGGATGCTATTAATAAGAAGTAATTGCGCCTAGGTCTCAGACAGTTGGCTAACGTGCAAAGATGTTTGACCCTAGAGATTATCTAGAGACACAGGTTATAGGCTACTTCTTGCTTAGGTTTTTAAAGAGTGGAGACCTTTTTACAGTCCTTCAGTATAAAGTCCCGCTAACCCAAGTCTTAGAAAAGACAGATGAAGAACCACAGAAGAGATACCTTATCTTCCTGTTAGGAGATCGTAGAAGACCCAAAAAGAGATAAAAATACTGCTTGGAGAGTTGGATGCCATAGTTAAATGAACTCTTTACTTTTCAGCACTCTAGAGATGTTAAGAAAATGCGGCGCATATCCACTTGCAGGTTACAATGTTGTAGAAAATATAAAAAGAGTAAATCCACAAGATAGGAAAAAGGAGTAAATCCACAAATAGAGGAAAAGAAAATACAACAAAAATAGTAAATCCACAACTGGAGAAAAAGGTCGGCCAATTGTCGTTCAGCAGTCACTCGCGGTCGGAACAGCAAGTGTGATATCTGCAACAGGTTCTACGGAGTTTCGGTCC
Source organism: Alosa pseudoharengus (assembly GCF_046254945.1). NCBI lineage: Eukaryota > Metazoa > Chordata > Actinopteri > Clupeiformes > Clupeidae > Alosa > Alosa pseudoharengus. Next base: position 33,672,626 of record NW_027468565.1, on the reverse strand, counting down.
GCGACTCGTGCCTGGCACGAAGTCCAACACTTTGCTTCTCAATGAATTTCGGAGGACGAATTCTAACAACCGCACGCGACATCATAAAGCACATCGCGTGGTACTGCCCTGCCCCGGCACCCCTCACACTCGCGCCCCAGTTACTAGAAGAAGGTGGCACGGCGGGAGGGGCTATGGATTGCATACGGCTGGGCCGGCTCGGCCAAACCAGAGGACGGCGGGGAAAACAGAGCATGAAGTGCGGAGAGCTGGCGCGACGAAGAACTCTCCAACTCGCTCCACACAAGCCCGCAGGAAGCGAACTCGCAAAGAGTGCTCGTCATCCAAGACTCCGCCCCTCCCCACACAAGCCGGCGAAACTCAAGCCCGCGAAAACAACAGGTCTCAATCAGGTCCGCTTGTTGAGTCCGCCACTGCTCAGCTCACAACCCACCAGGGAGGAGCCAAGAGAGCGGGTTGAGCAAACACCACTCTCCGCTCAGAGAGCGCGGCCCTCTGTAGAGACAAGGCAAGCTGTAAATGAACTCTGCACTCGTAGCTGTGACGGGCTGAGTGAAGCACAGGGTAACCAGGTGTGGAGGCTACTAGCAGCGTACACCGACATCTTCGCCGAAAGAGATGAGGACTGCACCCGAACGAACCTGGTCCAACACGATATCGACACCAGAAATGCCCGTCCCATCCGACTTCAGCCTCATCGCTTACCGTTCTCCAAACGACAAGCAGCTGAAGAAAAGATCAAGGAAATGGCCGCGGCAGGAGTGATAGAGCCAAGCAGTAGTCCCTAGGCTGCGCCGGCTGTACTCGTCTGGAAGAAGGACGGCTGGTGGCGGTTCTGTGTTGACTACAGGCGCCTCAACCAGGTGACCCGGAAAGACTCCTGCCCTCTCCCCTGCATTGACGATGCGCTGGACAGCATTGGCGCCTCCTTCTGGTTTAGCGGCTACTGGCAGATTGAGCCCCGGAAGCTCGGCCGAAGACAGCGTTCACCATCGGGCAAGGGCTGTGGCAGTTCCGGGTACTTCCGTTCGGCCTATGCAACGGCCCAGCGAACTTTGAGCGGCTGATGGAGCGTGTCCTGGCAGGCATTCCACGAACATGCTGCGTGGTTTACCTGGACGACATCCTGTGTCATGCAACAGACTTCACCGGTGCCATAGGAAATCTGGAGAAGGTGTTCTCCACGCTATACGGGGTGCTGGGCTCAAACTGCACCCGAAAAAGTACCACCTGTTCCGGAGGCAAACCGGGTTCCTGGGCCATGTCGTGGGGGCCGCCGGAGTGGCCACCGACCCAGCTAAAGTGGAGATGGTGAGACGTTGGCCTATTCCGCACGATGGTGCTGAGCTGCGGAGCTTCCTGGGCCTGTCGTCATATTACCGGCGTTTCATCCGGGACTTTTCCCACAGTCGCCAGCCCGCTGCATCGATTGACGCACAAAGGCCAGCTCTTCCAGTGGACACGAGAGTGCGACGCGGCATTCCGGCGGCTGCGGAGGGCGCTATGTGAGGCCCCAGTGCTCGCTTTCCCTGACCCTCAACTGCACGTTCATCCTGGACACCGACGCCAGCGACGTGGGCGTCGGCGCCGTCCTCTCTCAAGCAGGCGAGCAGGTGGTTGCATACTTCAGCCGCTCACTGGACCGAGCGGAGAAGAATTACTGCGTACTAGCGTTTACGCTAGCGAGAGAATCAACGGTCGCCAGCAGTACGCCGGCGGGAGAGTCAACGCTTGCCAGCAGCACCCCGAGGTCGTTTCGCCGCCTTCCGCTGCCAGCTACAGTGATCGAGAGACCGGAGACAACGCACCCCAGCCCAACGCCACAATGCAGCACTGCAGAGCGGTAGCCGGGGCCACGGACGCACAGTCGCCGGTGGACGTGATGTCAAGGGAGGAGATCCAGAAAGCACAATCGGAGGACGCCACACTCAGCCGAGTGTGGTCATGGATCGAAGCCGGTCAGCGACCGCCATGGACTGATGTGTCAGCACTCGATCCAGAGACCAAATCGATTTATTCACAGTGGCCGGGAATAGTAGCACGTCAAGGACTGTTGTATAGACACTGGCGAGCTCCTGATAGACAATCTGACATTTTCCAGTTGCTGGTTCCTGCTGGATTACGAGCCTGTGTACTGGAACAGGTACATGGGGCAGTGGGGGCGGCTCATTTCGACATTGCAAAGACTCTTCGTCGGCTGAGAAGCCACTTCTATTGGCCGGGATGCAGGCTGGACGTTGAACTGCATGTTCACTGCTGTGACGCCTGCACAGCAAAGAAGGGCCCCACGCGACGCTCGCACGCTCCTCTGCAGCAACACGCAGTCGGGGCTCCCATGGAGCGGGTAGCCGCCGATGTCATGGGCCCACTGCCGGTCACAGAGCGGGGAAATCGTTACGTGCTCGTAGCCATGGACTATTTCACAAAGTGGCCAGAGGCGTATGCAGTGCCAGATCAGAGCGCCCAGACGAAAACGGACAGACTGGTCACTGAGATGTTCTGCCGGTTTGGGGCACCGGAAGAGCTCCACAGCGACCAAGGGCGGAATTTCGAGGCGGAGATATTCACTGAGGTTTGCCAGCTCATGGGCATCCGGAAAACGAGAACGACACCTCTGCATCCACAAAGCGACGGGCCAGTGGAACGGTTTAATCGGACGCTGGCAGTACAGCTGGCCATATTGGCCGACCGCCGACAAAAGGACTGGGACTTACACTTGCCCCTGGTGCTCTGGGCATATCGCACAGCATTGCAAGAGTCAACGAAATGCACACCGGCAGCTCTGATGTTCGGGCGAGAGCTACGCACGCCGGTGGACTTGGTGTTCGGTTCGCCTCCGGAAGCGGAGATTGGAGGTAAGCCAGGGATGGAATACTAAAAGCAGCTACACGAGAGACTGAAAGGAGTACACGAGTTGGCCCGGCAGGCTATGAGTGAAGCTGGAATACGTCAAAAGCGAGCGTATACTGGATACAATCATTTAAACAGTTTAAGGCACTTTACACATTTCACAGAATTAAGACATACAATTCCTTAAGTACATAATTCCCTAAACTTTACAATGTTACTAAAGTAATACTTGTCTTGATACATTTCATTCATCACTCATTCATGCAATCTCACATCTCATCCTCGTTCTCACGTTAATTTAAACACTGCACAGTTCATTATGAGGTCACGGTATTCAGTTATGGCTCCATTTCCATCATTTATTCACATTCAATAATCATCTAGTAGGCCTATTTCTGAGTTCAGGGCAATCTGGCCAAGTAATCCAGCACATTGTTCATCATCTGTTACAACACATTCATCCACTTCCACACTTTTAGGTGAACTTAATTCAAGAGTGGGTTGCAAGGCCACTGGTTTAACATTGCGATTCAATTCCTGATCAGTTTATTTCCTAATTTGCCTAATCATATTTTCTAGGTCAGACAGATTACCTTGATAGCTAGCGCTGAATCTAGCCTTTCTGCGTTTTCGCCTTGTAAGACGTATTGGTTTTGTGCTACTGCTCTGTGGTCCATACGGATACAGTACTCGCAATTCATCATTTGTTAAGCATTTGTAAGCAATCAGTAAATGGTTTGTTGATCATTTGTAAAGTATTGCTCATACATTATTTCTCATTAGTAAAGCATTTGTACACACAGAGTTTAAATGGTTTGTACATACTAAATAAGCCTATATCTAAAATATGTGTGTAAATAGATGTGTTATACTTAATAAATAATGCAACAACCATTTATACATGAAATAAGTTTCACAGTTGCACAGTTATAAATGGTTTGTTAAATAAGCCTACAGCATATCTAAAATATGTTTATTACTTATTGTTAACAGTTAATAAATAATGCAATAATATGTTGTTGATGAAGTAATATTTCCATTATTTAACATATTGTTGCTTTATTTATTAACTGTTAACAATAAGTAATAAACATATTTTAGATATAGGCTTATTTAACAAACCATTTATAACTGTTACATACACATGCACTAATGATTAGTTAGGGTGTGGATACATATTTTGTAAACCACTTCCTGATACTATAATTGATGATTAACTAAGGTAATTTTGTTATTTTGTCTGAGAACTGGCCCAGTTATCAGGACATAATATGGGGGATTGAAGATAATTGAAGATTTAGTAAGAGACGGAGGACGACTCTGGGCTGTGTCTTGTATGGACTCCACCTGAGAGGATGGTATCTTTCAGACAACAGGGGACCCACACTATTGCAACACTTGTGATCATAAAGGAGTGCGACATCACTGCCCATCCTGAAGGCACTGGCAGACATGACATTAAACCATCTGCATTTATATTTTGTATCACAAAAAAGGGTCTTTTGGTTGGTTGGTGGGGGTAACTGAAGGCCTGGACCACAGCCACACCACTTCACTAGGGAACCCATTCAGGCAAAACATAAATGACCAACCCTGGAGCTGCCCTGGAGCTGATGGAAGATGTGTAAGAGCCATGACGTCATTGTATTTGGTATTTCGATTCTGCGTCAACACACAGATGCTAAGAAAAGACCAGCTCTCTTTTGTTCTCTCATCTAATTCACACACATGCCTCCTCCAGAGACGTTTGTGAAGCACAGGACTGCATGGCGTCCTGTCCACTGAGGACTGTTGTGAAAGGCAGAGGATCTAGGCCCCAAATTGTCATTCATTCCATGAATACCATGTGGCATTTCTGCTAGACTTCAGTTTGATCTGTTAGTTTTGGTTAGATATTACAATACATAATAGCATTTACTGAATGTCCAACTTACAGTGCTCTTTAAAGTTGCCATTTTGCACATCTTAATTAGTGAATCGGGTTATTCGGAACATGTAATGTTAATACTGGACGATCTCTTTTGTGTTCTTTATGGACAATTAAAATGTTTTGACCCTACACTTGCATTGTTCATTGCAATTGTTAATTTACTGTAGTTACTGTAATCATACATAATATTATGCCTAATGCTTCCTCTGCTCTGCTTCCTATGTCTCTGTTCTGTGACCTTTCATTGACAGCATGTGTAAATATTCTTTCCCCTCTTGTAAGTAATGACTAAATGAAAGGCATGTTTTGTCATAACAGAGATCTCAGAGATTTGTCTAACTAATAAACTTCTTTTTTTTTCACACAACCAATTTCTCTGTTGTGTTTTTCTGTTCATGGCAGTGTCTGCTATGTTGCAGATATCAACACTCCTAGCATCCATTGTGTAATTGTAGGCTCCAGATCACCCCCCCTCCCCAACACACACACACACACACACACACACACACACACACACACGCACACACATGCACACACACACACACACACTCGCACACACACACACACACACACACAGACAGACAGACACACACACACACACACACACACACACAATACAGCATTAGTGCTCAGTCTGTACTCATCTCCATATGGACCAGCACCAGGTTGCACTCTCTGAACAGACATTGTTTTTGCTGCGGCCGGGATGAGTTTATTTATATCCTGTTCCCAACGCTGCTTTCCTATGTGCATGCATAATACATTCCAGCCAAAGCACCTCTCTGATTGGTGTCACCTGTCATCTGGATGGATTGGCCTATAATTAATCTACTCTGGACGGCTAGATCTTTGGGGGAATATCTAAAAGGCTTGTAATTAAAAGAGTGGTGGACAAAAAAAACTCTGTTTGAGGGCCCTTCTTGTGTGATGCAGGGCCCTCTTTCATAGCTCCGTTAGTGGGCCCCGTCCACCAGCAAGGCCCCCTGCCTGCCTGCCTCCCCATACAGGGGGCTGCCCGCTGCTCTTCTAACTGAGGAAGGCCCGCAAATCTGAGACAGAAGACCTGCCATGCCACAGTATGGAAGAGATGCCAGCTGAAAATTGCCCACTGAATTACAGAATTACTGCAAATGTGTATCTCTCTCTCTCTATGTGTGTGTGTGTGTGTGTGTGTGTGTGTGTGTGAATGAGTGAGCGTGTATGTGTGTTTGTGTGTGTATGAGTGAGAGACAGAGGGAGGGAGGGTGTTTTCAATTTTGTGAGTGTATGTGATTATGTGGGTTCATTCATATCTGTGTGTAGCAAGTACTATACAGTATGTCCTATTATGAGTATTCAGACACAACACACTTTGGCTAGATCATAAAGTTAATTTTGTTTTGTTTTTAGGTAGAATTTACAATTTCACACAAATAAAAAAAAATGGTTTTAGCACTAGCACTAGCACCATTAGCACTATGCTTAATAAAACACGCAGGGCCTCGGTGTGCTGTGTCTTGGTTTTTAAGCACCCAAAGCCCACTCAGAAGTGTACTGAAGGGAGCGTGAGGAAACAGCCCTGCTCAGCTCAAAACTGGAACCACAAACAAGGCAATTAGACTCCTCATAGATGAGTGGTTTAGATGGAGAGCCACGGGGAGATATCAAACAGCAAAATAGCCTCCATATTTATCCTCCGATGCCCAGTGTTTGAGCAAGCCTCGGCTCACACATGAGGGCTAGTAATTGTTTAAAGAAAGGGAAACAGCGGCGGAAATAATGGTTGAAGTGCACTGCAGAAAAATGAAATGGCAGGGCTTTCTCGGCAGGAGATAGGTGTAGTTATATTACATGAGGGTTTTGCCATGTTTGCTATAATGCTCTGGGTCAGAATGGAACGTTCTCTCATCAACAGCATTTTATTTTGAATGTTCCTGATGTGACTTGATTTGTCACAATAGAAAAAAAGTGATTTTTTTATTGTCTCCAACTGGAAAGTGCTACATAGTCTCTACTCTGTGTATGCATGACAAATATATCCGTTCATAGCAGAAAGAAACCAAGTTTGAATGATTCAATATTAATACTTATATTTTGAGAACATATTTATGTTTGAGCATAAATATTATGTAATTTGAAGATCTTATGTTTATGTGTATAGCTATACTAAGATACATAATATGATTGAAGCTTTGCTTAAAATAGTAATAGTAATGCTTCAGGTCCTATGGGTGGGAACACTGTAAATGTCTTTATGTCATTTCTCAAAAAATAAAAAATAAACAAGATATTTAATGTAGTTAAGGCAGGTGTTCTGTCAAGTTATGCTACCGTAACGCAAATTAATAGCATTTTTGACAAGTATAGCGCTGTTGTGCAAGCTAAAATGCTATACCATTAACGCACTATAAAATGGTGTCCAAAAATGGTGTCGATCGTCAAACGGATCGCAACAGTACCTCATTTTTGAAAATTGGGCATGTGGATCAAAAGTTATCTGCAACGCAACATCCAATAAGCCAAAATGCATAAATAAAACAGTTGCTATGGTGGTTGCTAGGGTAATCATGTTGGTGCTATGGTGGTTGCTAGGGTCACATTATGGTGGTGGTTGCTAGGTTGTTCCCAGGGTAATTAGCATGGTTGCTAGGGTGTTGCTAGAGTAATTAGGATTGTTGCTAGGGTGTTGCTAGGGGATATATGGTGGTTGCTAAGCAAAATAACACAGTTGCAAGGGTGGTTGCTAGGGTAGTCATGTTGGTTGCTATGGTGGTTGCTGGGTTGACATTATCGAGGTAGTTGCTAGGTTGTTGTTAGAGTAATTAAGATGATTGCTAGGGCGTTATTAGGGTAATTAGGATGGTTGCTAGGGCATTGCTAGGTTACATATGGTGGTTGCTATGCAAAATAAAATGGTTACTATGGTGGTTGCTAGGGTAATCATGTTGGTTGTTATGGTGGTTGCTAGGTTGACATTATAGAGGTAGTTGCTAGGTTGTTGCTAGGGTAATTAAAATGGTTGCTAGGGCATTGCTAGGGTACATATGGTGGTTGCTATGCTAAATAGTGTGGTTGCTATGCTGGTTGCTAGGGTCACATTATAGTGGTGGTTGCTAGGTTGTTTCTAGGGTAATTAAGATGGTTGTTAGGGCATTGCTAGGGTATATATGGTGGTTGCTAAGCAAATAACATGGTTGCTATGGTGGTTGCTAGGTTGACATTATAGAGGTGGTTGCTAGGTTGTTGCTAGGGTAATTAAGATGGTTGCTAGAGTGTTGCTAGGGTATATATGGTGGTTGCTAAACAAAATAACGCAGTTGCTGTGGTGGTTGCTAGGGTAATCATGTTGGTTGCTATGGTGGTTGCTAAGTTGACATTGTAGATTTGGTTGATAGGTTGTTGCTAGGAAATTAAGCTAGTTGCTACAGTAGGGTGCTGCTAGGGTACTGATGGTTGATATTAACAATAGTCTACTAACAATAGCCCACAGCATGCTGGATCAAACCCACTTACAATAGTGGGCTTGTTTGATCAAGCCCACTAATAATTCCAGGTGGTACAAGACAGCAGTACAGAACGCATATTATACAGAGAGGTGAAATAAACAAACCTGAATATGTCTGTTTTTTGTCATATTTTTTGTTTGTTCTTAGCTTAGATTTCGATTGACAGACGTGAACTATTAAATATTGTACGTTGAGGTAGTACAAAATTACAGTTACAATTACAATTACTTCTAACAGAGGATTGTGAATTTTATTTTCTACTGTGCTTGTGTGGTAGCATAACTGTACCGTACACATCGCCGCCGACTTGAGCTTCCAAAGATTCAGGAAGTCATTCATTTTCAATGGAAGCCGGCTTCTCTCAGCTGCCAGAAGCGGCAAATCCGTCGGCGTCACGTTTTGGGCGTCTTTGGGCGTCAAGCAGAAAGTTGAAAGTCAGTCAACTTTATGGTAATGAGCTATGACGCGGTTCAGCGACCAACGATCAGCAAACAATCGAATAGAATAAAGTATTAAGATAGAACATGATCGAATGTAAAATGCTGTCATGTCAGAGCGGCCAAAGCGTCCAAAGCTTCCCTGTACTTTTTTGACAAGCGTCCCTGACAGGGCGACCAGAGCTTCTTTGAAAGCTCAAGTCGGCATCGGTGTGTACGGACGGTAACTCGACGACAGCCCAGTTTGACAGAACACAGGCTCTCTATTCTGCCACATATAGGTACCACCATGTTAGTTTTTTGTTTCAAAATGTAGTATAGCAGTTGCCATTTTAAAGTTTTTTTTTTAAATGGCAATATAATGTCTCTACTGCTATATAATGTCTCTACTGTACCTAACTATTCTGCATGTATACATATCCTTCCCATGACCCTTTACTTAGATGAAATCTGCCAATCATTCCAAAGACTCTTTGTTAAGGAAATTACATGTAATGGTATTTTAAAGTTGGCATTTTGGCATCTTAAAGTTGTTCTTTTAGGACATGTCATTTCTGTAATAGACATTTTAATTAAGAAGTGCCTCGGCTATCAGATAATTATTTCTCTACACTGCCTCTTAGACGTTCTACCTTGGACCAAAGAGCACCCAAATCAAACTCAAAAGGAATTGAGCACGCCATTCATGTTGAATCTGAACTACATTTAATTTCATTTCAATTTCCTTCAATATCATTAAGGGTTTGGGGGAAAGGCATGCATTTAAAGCAGTGCAGCCATTATTCATTCAGTAAATAAATGAATTAAATCGATAGGATAATTAGAAGAAATCATTGTTTGACCTGCCAGCTGTCTGGGTGCCCAAAGCAAACAGTTCTGCCATGAACTTGAAAAGACCTAGCAAAGTAACAAGACAGAGGAATAACTTTTTTAGAAAATATATGTTGTTTTTTTTTCATGAATCAAAAGTGCATACTACTTACAATCCATTTTGTGTGTATGGGTCAAATATCAAAGAAGCAAAGAACTACTTCAAGCAGATTGCACAACCAGACCCTTTGCAGACTCAAGCTCACTTTAGTCCAAGCTCATACAAAAAGATAAACACTGCATTCCTTTCTATTCAGACATGGCAGCTGCTGCCTGCTGCAGTATGTACTTATGTCTTGCCCTTTATACATTTCCATTAAGTTCAGGACACTTTGTCCAGACTGGACAATATTCCAACTTGACCTAGAAAGATTAAGGATTCTTACATGTTGCCATTTGGATTTATTCATTTTTCCAAGCTCATACAAAAAGATAAACACTGCATTCCTTTCTATTCAGACATGGCAGCTGCTGCCTGCTGCAGTATGTACTTATGTATTGCCCTTTATACATTTCCATTAAGTTCAGGACACTTTGTCCAGACTGGACAATATTCCAACTTGACCTAGAAAGAATAAGGATTCTTACATGTTGCCATTTGGATTTATTCATTTTTAGTTCCTTATTGGATTGGACTTGAGATGTTCCCATTTAAATGTACTTTTTCTCTTTCACCAGAGGTGTTCTGAGATGAGCAGCCTATATTGTGAGATGTTATTTGTACTAGATATACTGTGAATTCTGTTCTGACCACCCTATGCATACCATATCTATCTAAAGAGACTTCAAGCACATTTATTCAGTTTCTCATTTTTGTTGGTTTGTGATTTATTGCCCATAAAAAAGTAGCAATAAATCCTGTGGTAAACATGATTCCTAGCAAAAGTCACTGTCATTGGCCCATTGAAACCATCAGGGCTGAGTGTATCCTAACCTTTCCCCTGCTGTGCCAAATTGCATACTGGCATTGCACCCAGGGTCACAAAGCTCAGCACAGCAGGGAGTCAGCGTATTTGGGAATGCAGCATATGTTTATGTCTTTCATCCTCTTGAGTGAACTAATATCCTGACTTCCTTGGCCATGTCTAGATAGAATTGCTCATTTGTGATTTCCCATAGCATAATGTATCCACTTCTGCATTTGAGTCAAAGTGAGCCATATATACTTTTTTTATTTTTTTATTATTATTTTACTTTCATACAATAACTTTGCTTACCTTGTCTGTTCTCAGGATGTTCTGACATATCCTCTTTGCATGCACAATCTGACAGTGAGAGTGAAGTCAACCAAGCATCAAATCTTAAACAGACCAACAATTACGAACATATCTATCAGTGGTTTGAATATTAGCAGGGCCACCCGCTAATGCGCTAATGCTATACTAAAAGTGCCGCTTTAATAAATGTGCTGTCTGACCCATATCATTTGTATGTGTGATATGGTGCTTAGTCATTCCTTTTTCTCTGACTTTTGCCAGTGTCTCTCATTAATCTTGCTCTCTCTTTGTCAGCTGGCAGCAAACAAAACAGGCAGCAGTGACAGTGATACAGCTCTTTCTTTCGTCAACACTGTTATTAACAGTCATGGCTGGGAATGCATAACCAGCAATGATAGTTGCTGAGTTGTCTTAATGGAAAATAACATTGTAAAGGTTAAAGAATTTCCCATTACTCTAGCCAGGGTGTGTTTTGAATGAGTTGGCTATAATCAACTGAATCTTATATTTTTGCATATGTGAGACGAAAGGGTGTGTGTGTGTGGGCGGGGGGATCATAAATCCAAAGAAGAGATTCATGAAGCCAAAACTTTTTGGCTTTTAGCCTTGGGATTCTGACATTAGTGAATGCAAGAACCACCACTGGAATGAGGTTTTATAATCCTACAATGCCGTTATGTTTGTCAAATTTTACACTAAGAATGCATCTGGAGGTGAAAATAATCAAACAAACACACACAACAACAAAACAAACTGTTATACACTGAATAATGTATGTCCGTGTAACAGTCCTCACTCACCTGTCAAGCTTGATGATGTACATCAGTGTTTTTCAACCACTGTGCCGGGGCAAACTAGTGTGCCGTGAGAGATCATCAGGTGTGCCGCAGAAAATTACCCAAATGTCACTCACTGGTCCAGAAAAGCAACTGTTGCATCAAAGAATTTATAACCACATGTGCTCTCATTGATTGTATGATTGCACTATTTGTGGTATGCAGGCATTGTACAACGGGGGCCCCATATCAGTATTCACAGAATCATCACATATCCAGTTCATAACAACAATTCAATTAGATATAGTCACCTACAAATGAAACAGGACGCTTGTTTTATTGAGCAGGTCTTGCATAGAAGCCATAATAAGGCCATATCTGTGTATTATTTGAAATTTTAGGCTATGGTATGTTTATTCTTGGTATGTATGGTATGTTTATTCTTCACACAGGATGTTAGTGTGCCGTGGGACATTTTAAGTGTCAAAAGTGTGCCGTGGCACAAAAAAGGTTGAAAAACACTGATGTACATAACGTGACCCTTGGACATACACTGCTGTTCAAAAGTTTGGGGTCACTTAGAAATGTCCATTCCAGTCCATTATAGACAGTATACAAGCTGAGATCAGTTTGCTGAGATGCATTGTTTTTTTAGTCAGGCCAGCAGTTTTTAGATTACATTATGTCATGTGCTTACATACTGTAATTACAAAGTGGTTCTCCAGTGTTTCCTCAGCCTTTTAAAATGATATCAGATTAGTAAACAGAATGTGTCTTTGGAACATTGGATGAATGGTTGCTGATAATGGGCAATGTAGATATTGCACTAAAGATCAGCCATTTCTTTCTACAACAGTCATTTACAACATTAATGATGAAAACAAGGACATTTCTAAGTGGACGCCAAACTTTTGAACGGTAGTGTACATTTCCAGTATGACACTAAGGGCAACCATAGATAGTACAAGAAAGCAGCAAGTATGGCTACAATTTCTGTAGTTGCTGCATCCATTCATTGTTATTCTCTCTCCTGCTCAAACAAATGTTGTGCGTGCATTAAGTTGATGATAACGTGTTTACAAACTCTACTTAACAGAAAATATTGTAAATAGCCTTCTGTCATGCAGTTAATGGGATACTGTGCAGAGTTGAAAGTTAGGTCAACTTGGAAACTGTTTCTCGTTGTTGAGTTGCCTGAGGGTAAGGAACCCTTGCTTGGCCGCCTGTGCTGCGCAACGCACACTTGGCTCCTCTCATCTATACATCGTAGTTCCCATTTCTTTAAACCATACATCATTTCAAATAAAAAAATTACCACTCGAGGGAAATCAGTGTGGTGTCCATTAAGATGTGAAAAAATAGGCATAAATCTAGCGTACACATTTTCACGAATCACGGATGTGTTGATGACATAAATTAGGAAATATGGTAACACTTTACTTGACGGGTGAGTTCATAACACATTTATAGCAGCTGTCATAAACTGCACATAAAGCATTCATGACTGTTTCATGAGACATGACTCAACTAGAGATGTCCGATAATATCGGCCCACCGATATTATCGGCCCGATATTAGCATAACAATGTAATATCTGTTAATATCGTTATCGGATTTTTTTTGCCTTAAAATCACACAGACATCACAAGTATCACATGAAAGAGCTTTTTCTCAGCTTTTAAACGATAGCCGCTAATTGCTGTGGTGAACGGTTCGCGAGAAAAGTAAATAATATCATTCAATCATAAATTCTACTGAAGGTTTTGCGTCCATCTCCCTACCCATTCATCTCGGTGGAATACTTCAGAACCCTTCGTTTAACATATGACAAACCATATATCTGAATAAACAGCAGACCTTACCGAACAGAAAGGTGTAAATCAGTCCCCTGTACAGTTAGCCGTTCCAGACTAATCCCGTTTTGAATTTGCAGTAAATTTCAACATACATGGATGTCTCCAAATTTGGGATTTAAGTTTTACACTGTGTTTAAATTGTTCCACATTATTTCAAATTATTCCAAATACAAAACAAATATTACAAATGTCGCCTAGATATCGGTAAATCAGAGGACAGCTGACTGTAAGAGTTTGTGAAAGTAGCCTTAATGATCACAAAATGCTAAGCATGCATCTATAGGCTATTTGAGTTTCTTAAAGCTGAGCTGTGCTTAAATTGTTCAATACATGATTTCATAACAGGCCAAATATAAAATAAATGTTAAATATAGCCTAGATATCTGAAAATATTAGATGATCAGATGATTTACAGTTATATGTAATGTCATGTTTTTGTATACAGTGATGCAGGTCTACTGCAGTGAATACAACTTTGATCATTTTTATAGCCTACTACTGTATAGTTAACTTTGGCCTTGGTGCCCTGACATGTGGCCTTTGTGCCCCCCACCAAATATGCCCAACTGAAGGCCAAGTGGCCTTGCCCCTAAAATGGTGAAATTCCAAGCCTGATTGTGGGTATGGCCCGTTATGTACTTCACCTCAAGCCTGAAGTATTTTTTGTAGCTCAAACAAATGTTTTCAAAATTGTGCAGTATAGTTGCTTGCCACATTGTAATTGACTCATATTTGTGCATTCATTCAATTAAGGTGATTGAGTTTTAGTTAAAGAAACAGTTCATGAAGCATCCTACAAATGCAGGCTCATTTAACACAGAAAAAGGGTAGCCTGTCATACACTATGCCTGTTATTTTAGTTGGCTTTACATTCTGCTATGTTGCACATAGTTGTTCAGGTACAATGTTTTATCATTTGTGAAGAAGTCAAATTTGCCCTATTTGTTGTGGGCATTGTCAAGATTATCTCAGGGAGAGTATAATCCAAACTGTTGTTTGAGACAATTAAAAAATAAAAAATAAACATGGCACTTTTTCCCTAAATTAAGTTGAAGTATTTTTCTTATTTTGCACAGACAATGTTAACATTTGGAAAGCCTTGTTGCATTCAAGAATGCATCCAGTGGGGCATCACAATAACATTAAGCATGATGTGTTAATTCCACAACAGGAGATATGTGATGTTACCTAAATTAGTTTTGAGGAAAAATAACCCACATATCGACATCGGTATCGGCTGATATCGGAATCGAAATTTGAGAGTTGGACAATATCGGCATATCGGATATCGGCAAAAAAGCCAATATCGGACATCCCTAGACTCAACATTCATATCAAACCTTTCATGAATGTGGAAGACATAACGATGACATTTTGTGAAAATAAAAGTCCAACAATTGCAAAGCAGCATTGCTGTTTTTCTCTCCAGCCTTTGTAAATATTTCATGAATATCTTATGTCTATGAAAGTCTATGAAATCAATTGTCACTTTACTATACAAGTTGTGAAGTATTCGTAATCACTGAGTTTAACACTGGGAGGTAGGCCTAAACTAGCCTACATTCAGCTGACCCGTATTTGTGTAACCTGGAACGGTTGGACATTCCCAGTAGCAAAAGATGAGAAATCATCTGCAAAGGTTACATCATAAAACAAATACATTTTTATGAAACAAAAAATATTTTCTTGACCATGTTCTGTCTTTTTGGCACTGGAGTAGCCCATTGACTCAGATGTGACGTGATCAGGTGAGAGGTTTGGAAAAAAAATGGCAATGCTGCTTTGCGATTGTTGGATTGTTGTTTTTAAGTATATTTTTGGGTTTTTTTATGCCTTTAATCAGATAGGACAGTGGAGAACGACAGGAAGAGAGTGGGAGAGAGAGTTGGGGTGGGATCCAGAAAGGACCGTGGGGATGGATTACTGCACGGGCCTACCGGGCCCAGGCCCAGGGGCCCAAGGGGTCAGGGGGCCCTGAAGCCCAAGCCTTTGCATGGAATCATTGCCTCAATATCAACAAATCAGGATGTAGGCTATGAATCTGATTGAATTTAGTATTGGCCATCCCCAAAATACCAAACACCAAAATACAGGAAATCACATCAAACCAATTAAAACATTTCTGGGGGAGGACCCCCAAACCCGAAAGTTCATAATCCGCCCATGACCACGGGGCGGGAATCAAACCTGGGTCGCCGGCGTACGGTGCAGGTGCCCGCCAGCCGGGGGGGGGGGAGTCAACGGGGGGAGCGGCGCCGGTGCGGGCCGAGGCAGGTTGAGGACCGGTGCGCCACAGCTGGGGCCTGCGATTGTTGGACTTTTACTTTGACAAGTTGTTGTCGTTCTGTCTTCCACATTCATGAAAGGTTTGGTATGAATGTTGAGTCATGTCTCATGAAACAGTCATGAATGCTTTATGTGCCGTTTATGACAGCTGATATGAATGTGTTATGAACTCACCCGTCAAGTAAAGTGTTACCGGAAATATTAGAGGACTTAAGGAGACGTGATGTTGAATTGCATGCCGATGCCATTTAACCCAAATGCCCCAGCGGCAGGCTAAAGAGTCACATCGTGGGGAGTTTATTGTTTCGTTTGGCAAGTAGCCATGTAATAAGCTAATGTATAGAACGCCGGACATTATTGGGAAAATAAGTCCCTTCAGGGCGGAACAAGTCTGGTTCACCCTGTCGGGACTTATTTTCCCAATAATGACCGGCGTTCTATACATTATCCCTTACGTAGCATAGTGCACCTGGTACATTTGGCCTACAGTGGAGGCAGCAGTCAATCAGAGAGAGAGATCTCAAGACTACAGGATGTTCTGAAGAACCCTCAGCACGTAGCCGGTGTCAGAGGGAAGTCAACTGAGCTGTAATCTTACACGCTTCCTGTCAGGCTGATTCTCAAGGTCCTGTCTATATGTACTCTCATCTCTCTAAGACTGGGTGACTCGCTCAGATGAGTGTTTTGTCCTAGCATGTCTGGGATGGTAGAGGCAGGGCTTCTCGCTTTCTCCATTCCATCTCTCATTCATTCACACCGTAAGATGGAGTCAGTTGTGCTCACACTCAGTCTGGGATGCTGTTTAGTAATCACTCTTCTCTTAATGAACATTGAGCTGATAGCATCTTGCATCTCTCACCTCTTGAAAAACGATCTGCTAAACATGCTACTTTCCAGAATTACACGACGTCCATGTCTCTCACAAAAGGGTCTCTTTTTTTGTCTGTAGAGAGTATGTCATATTTTGCAGATATTGCAGATCTATAATTTTCTTCTGTGTTTTGCATAACAAGGGGGATTGCTTTCATACAACAGTTCAATTACCACCTAATCTTTAAAGACACCAGAGTCTGTTTTTGTAGAGTAGTGTAGTGAGACTGTGGATTTGTAAACACTGAATTAAACATTCCCCTGGATGGTACAACCATTGATATGATTGCTGTTCACAGTCAGTGGTGGTGGGATGAATGCCTGGTTGCTGGTGTGTTTTTCTGGATGTCTTGGCTGTCTGGTGGTGTTTCCCTAAAATGTGACTCTTCTGCTTCCTGCAGTCCAGAAAAGGTTGCCAACAGCTTACAAGAAAGCACTCTAATCTAGAGAACAGGTTTTGAAAAAATACAGTTATGCCTGCTATGATACGAAGAACATGCCCACTGCATAGTCCATGTTGCATATCTGAGCTGCGTTACCTGTGTCCACTAACTGTCACTGTTGGTTACAATGTATAATTTGTGGAGTGATTACTAGCAGTGAAGTGTGCCGGTGGGGATGTCCTGCAATACTGTCACTCATCATGACTCATGGAGTACCTCTTGTCTAATCAGAAATTTTAAAATAATTAGACCGGACCAAACTGTTGTATAATCTTTGTTGTCACTCTCTCACAGTATATTTCCAGATTGAGACAGGCTCAATCCTATCGTACCATACATAATGTTGAGTTTTGGTTACCGTTCCAAAATGACCTCACTTCAACATTTCTAAAATCCTCACCTTACTCTTGTTTAATATTGCTACATACCCTCCTATATTGTGAACCTGTCTGTCTAGTTTAAAATCAAAGTCAGATCAGCATTAAGAATTCATTTGAAATGCCACACATTTATGATTAGAAAGGAAAAACGAGTATGAAGTCTTTGATGGACGTGATGAGAACATTTCAAGTTGAATTGTATCATCTTTGTACTTCTATTACTGCTGTAGTCCGACTCACCCTCTCCTCCACATCAGTGCAACAGAGTTCATGCTCGCAGAGTTAATGTGGTAACCATTCCAAGCACTGGCACTCAACCAACTACACTACAATTAGTCACAGTGACTGACTACTGTATATAATGGGATTATGCTGTAAAATATGGGAATGAATGTGACATTTCTTTAATCCGGCGAGTTGTGAATTCTGCTTGACAGACCAGGGTCACACCACTGCAAAAGAAACATTGCACAGAAAGATAAAACTCAACCTTATATTGCCTAATCATAAAGACATCCATAACATCATGGATTGTTGATTACCTGACGGAAAGACCACAGTTTGTAAGGATGGGAGGATGTGTGTCCGAGAAGGTGGTTAGCAGCACAGGAGCACCGCAGGGGACTGAACTCTCTCCTTTCCTCTTCACATTATACACCTCGGACTTTCAGTACAACTCTGCAACCTGTCATCTGCAGAAATACTCTGATGACTCTGCAGTTGTAGGGTGTGTGAAGGATGGGGAGGAGACTGAGTATAGAGAACTGGTGAACAGCTTTGTGGCATGGTGTGGAAACAACCACCTACTCTTAAATGTGGCCAAGACCAAAAAGATGGTAGTAGACTTTAGGAGGGCTAGGACAAAGTTGAACACTGTCTCCATCATGGGGGAAGAGATGGAGGTAGTGGAAAACTACAAATATCTGGTTGTACATCTGGATAACAAACTCGACTGGAAATGCAACACTGAGGCTGTTTATAGGAAGGGACAGAGCAGACTATACTTCTTGAGGAAGCTTAGGTATTTTAATGTGTGCAGCAGAATGTTGAACATGTTTTACCAGTCTGCTGTTTCTAGTACCATTTTCTTTGCAGCCATCTGCTGGGGTACCAGTATCAGGGCAAATGACACCAAAAAACTCAACAAGTTGATTAAAAGAGCTGGCTCTGTAATTGGAAGTACACTTGAACCCCTAGAGTTAGTTGTTGAGAGAAGGATGTTGCAAAAGCTCCTTAACATTATGGACAACACCTCACATCCACTGAATGAACTACTGGTCAAACAACAGAGTGTTTTCAGCTGGAGGTTGCTCCAACTGCGCTGTAGCAAGGAGTGTTATAGAAAATCATTCCTGCCCACTGCCATATACAGTAACTATTTACAACAACTCCCCTTTGTGCCGTGAGAGAAAATCTTATGACGAGAGTCAATGCAGTTTACAACCTCTTTAACAGAGACTATATGTAACAATAGTCTCTGTTATACTATATATATATATATATATATATATATATATATATATATATATATATATATATATATATATATATATATATATATATATATATATATATATATATATATATATATATATATATATATTGTATTTATTGTTTTACTTGTATGTATGTTTATGTGTGATATATGTTTATATTATTTATTGCTGCTGTAACTCCATAATTTCCCTTTGGGGATGAATAAAGTAATCTATCTATCTATCTATCTATCTATCTATCTATCTATCTAAGATTTCACAAAATGCAAAAATAATGACAAGACCATACAGAAAAAAACAACAATAGTTTATTTGTAACCTTATTTTTGTGTATGAACTACAAACTCTGGTTTCTATAATCGATCTTCGTCTGTATTTTCTTTAAAGGTCATGAAAGTACGCGTACATGAAAATCACTTTCTTTGTCTTTTACAGCATGTTTCACATTTCCATTTTTCCGAAGAGGTTGGCACATGTAAAATCAAAATTAAAAAAGGTTGTAGTTTTTTTGTTTTTAATTTTTAGAATTTTATTCTCAAAATGTATTTTATATAAATCTACCACTAGAACAGCATTCCCTCTCTGACAAGAAAAAGAATGATGTGGAACAAAACAAAAAGAAACCAACAAACAAAATAGTCTAATCCCGTCTCCCGACCCAAAACACACAGATGCTCACATGATGCGATGTTACAAAAGGAGTAGCAATCACTAGAATTCACAGCCAAACTCTAAAACATATTTACCAAATGAACATGGATGGGAGCATAGATACTGAAGAACCCTTTGAGGTTGACCAAGGTTCCAACATGGACAATCCAGTGTCATCCTGTACATGACTCAAATACAATCCAAATGAAATGTATAAACATGTCATAGCGGTTTACCATGGCTCTAAACTCCATGTGGGCATAAATGGGTACACTCATACATGAGCTGCATTTAGAAAAATGTTTTTGCTTCAATATCATAGTATCATTTCTTTATTTCTTAATTATTTTACTTTTTTCTGAGTCAGTTCAAATTAATTTTGTGTGTTGTATATTCCATGGCACCTGATTCAGCTGGTGAATTACAAAAATAAATTTTGTCGCTTGACACAGACACACTGATAAATACAGAATAAATACAGAGTCATCATGGTTGAAGAATTGTCCGAAGAAAATGTACCCACGATGTCTATAAATTTTGAATGTGAACTTCACTTTATATTAAATGACAAATCAATCTGAAATCTAACAATGATAATAAAATAGAACAGAAATGTTTGTAACAGAAGTATTAGCCCAAATCTCCATCTCAGATACAGTAGTCCACTCAGGGGCTTGTGGTTACTAACTCACCATTTCTGTGTTCATCCATTTCTCTGTTGGTTTCCATGGTGACTGTTAAAGTACATTTTCACGTTATTTATTTGGAATTATAATGAGGGACTTTTCCTCCCAAAGCATAAAAGCAGGGGGTTTGAATAATTACCATTCTTTCCTGGTTAAACTTTATATGAGAAGTAGATCATTATCATGAGACAATTGATGATACTAGATGACTATGAACACAACAACTTCTGGTTTAAAAAAGCCTTGGACTCTTGACTGTAGAGTGGACGGGACAGGGGGAAAGGAGAGGCTCTGGGGGCTTTCTCATCATGGAAAATGAGCAGTGTTTGTTTGGCAATCACATTATGATTCCCCATGTTGTTTCATATACATCAGGGCTTTTTTATTTTAATTCTCAGGGATGCCTTTCCTCTTTTGATGTTGCATCTGCTGCCGGTTAGTCTCAGGACTCTTCCATTTTTAAAAAAAAAAAGAGATGAGTCCTGAACGACCGATAAGTAAGATGTTCGTAAAAAACCTGGACATCTGTTTAGCAGCTCCAGCTACCTGCCAAGTCCCAGAGGCTCATCTCCTCGGCCCGGGATCTGGCGTCTCCACCATGGCCTCTCCTCTGGGCTCTCCTACTTGGGAGGCTGGCAGAGGGGACGCTGCAGCAGCAGCAGCAGGCCTGGGCTAAGGCTGTGTGAGGTGATTGTTTCAGACAGATGAGAGGCAATGTGTTTGGACACAGCAGGGACTAGGGAGACAGGGGGGTGGGGTGGGGGATTGGGGGTGTGGAGGAGGGGGGGGGGGGGGGTGTGAAGGAGCTGATAAACGGTGCTGATGGAGGTTTGGGGAGTATTTTTGGAGGGTAATTTGCTGGCACATCTGCAGTGGTGTGAGGCACAGCAGCAGAAAGCAGTGAGAGCTGAGGCCTGTCAGATGGGGTCTGGCTAGGGCTTATAACTGAATCTGTCTGTGTGTGTGTGTGTGTGTGAGAGAGAGAGAGTGTGTGTGTGTGTGTGTGTGTGTGTGTGTGTGTGTGTGTGTGTGTCTGTGTGTGTGCGTGTGTCCCACCCACAGGACTACTAGTTCCATTAAAGAAGGTAGTCTGTGACACCATGACCTCAGATTTGTGTGTTTGAATATTAGGAGCATTGAGATTCTGTCTGTCTGTTGCATCAGTGTCACACATAAATCTATATTTAATTGTCCATTCATTAATGTTTACCATTGGGCTTTTAAGAGTTCTGCTCTCCTCACAGCTCTGAGTAATTCAGTAGCTTTTGTGTCTCCACAGGCCCTGGGTTCTGAGTTTTGGCTTAGTTTAAAATAGGGGGCATATGTTCATCACTTTGTGACCCAAATCCATTCACTTGCCAAAACCCAAGTTTGCGCGTGCGTCTGATGCTTGTGAGTGGCAGCCTTAGGGTGATTCCAAGTCGTTATCGGATTTAACCACAGACAGGGCCTCGCTCAAAAACTTTTTAAAAGGCCCTTAATCTAAATTAACAGATGGCCACTGGAGATTAGAACAATTAATTTGGGGGCAGAGGGGCGACTTTAAAAATGACATGCGGTGCATTATGCCTAAAGTGAGACGACAACATGGATGCTCTGGACAGTGCAAGACGAGAAACAACAGGATATGCACTGAATCATCTCTTGTTTGGAAGGTGGCATTGGGCTCCTTTCGTACAGAGAATGGTCTCGATTAGATTTACACAGAGTTTAGAAGCATATTAGTAAACCAACCACCAACCAACCATTATAAAAGAAAAAAAAGGACAATTAAAAAAGCAAAACATGAAGATATAAGTGCTGAAAAAATAATTGCAAGATACATTTTTTTCTTGATTTAACCACAATAGATTTTTTTCTTAAATAAATAACTTCTGTTTTGTAAAGACACTTTTGAAACAGTTGACATACCCTAGTTCCCAATGTCAATACGTATCCATCATCGCCTACTTATAGATACCGATCTGTCAGTTCCTAATATTTTTTTTATAGTCAATAGTCAATAGTCTTAATGTTTCTCTAGTTGAGTCCATTTTGATTCTCATCATGAAAACACAAGATCAGATTTGGGTCTCTTGCACATTGTCTTTCGAGCCCGCACGGATTAGCAAAGGTTCGTGCGCCGAGCTGTGTATGGAGTTGATGGTGGTCACATGGTTGTAGGGGGTCTTGAAGTTGGCATTGTAGTGGTTGAGGTGCTCGTGCTCGAGCTGGGCCAGGGCCAAGTGGCGCTCCATGGCCTGCCCGCCGGGCACACAGTCCTCGTCCACGGTGATGATCTCGATGCTGCGTGCTGGGGCGTGGTGGTTCTGTTGGTGGTGCTGCTTGCGCATCTTGTAGAAGATGATGAGCATCACGGCCGCCATGAGCGTAATGGCCACGAAGCAGCCGATGATGATCTTGGTGGTCTTCATCACCTCGTCCAGCCCGTTGAAGGGCCCCTCGCCCAGGGTGGTGACAGGGACGGTGTAGGGCCGCTCCGTAGCCTTGGTGGACTGCGGCAGGCGTGCGGTGGCGGCGGTGGTGGTGGTGGTGGCCAGCGTGGAGGATGACTCCCAGAGGCCGGAGGAAGGGGTCGGGCCGACCCGCTGCGGCACGGTGGCGTGGCCTTCCTCGTGCTCCATGGTCTCCACGGTGACCGTGGTGAAGTAGGTGAAGGTGCTGGTCTCGGTGGAGGAGACGTTGAGCGTGGCCGAGGCCGTAGTGTTGCCCGCCGAGTTGCTCACCATGCACGTGTACGTGCCCGTGTCCTGCATGGTGACGTTGGTGAAGTTGAGCGTGCCATCGTTGAGCACCGAGATGCGCACCTGGTAGTTGCCGTGCGTCACGATCGAGCCGTTCGGCGTGATCCAGCTGACCGAGGTCAGCGAGCTAGCGCGGCACTTCAGCTCGGCCGCCATGCCCTCCGTCACGTTCAGGTCTGCGGGCGGCTCCACGATGACCGGTGCGTAGCAGTGGAAGTTGCTCTGATCCAGCTCGCCGATGTAGCGTCCCCGGAAGCTGGCGGGGCTGCTGCAGCGGGCACAGCAGCTGGTGTTGCCTGGCACCATCTCCTTCAGCCACCAGCTGAGCCACAGGATGTCGCAGTTGCAGTTCCAGGGGTTGTGGTGCAGCTGCACCCGCTCCAAGTGGTGCAGTGGCGTGAAGAGGTCGTGTGGCAGCAGTGTGAGGTTGTTGTGCGCCAGGTTGAGCTCCACCAGCGACTGCAGGTCGTCGAACGCGTTGCGCTCGATGGTCTGGATCTGGGCGTGCATCATCCACAGCTTCTGCAGGTGCACCAGGCCCTTGAAGGAGCCCGGTCGGATGTTGGCCAGCTGGTTGCCGGACATCTCCATCTCGCCCAGCCGCACCAGCGGGTGCAGATTGGGGATCTCCTTCAGGTTGCACATGCCCAAGTTCAGGTAGCGCAGGTTGCTGAGGCCCTCGAAGGCCGTGTCCGAGATGTAGGTGAGCCGGCGGAGCTCGCCCAGGTCCAGGCGCCGCAGCGAGGGCACACGGTTGAAGGCATTGGACGAGATGCTTTCAATGGGGTTATTACGGAGCCAGAGATCCTTGAGCTTGGACAGGTACTCGAAGGCCCCATTGGGGATAGTGGTGAGCCGGTTGTCGAACAGCTCCAGTGTGTTGAGACTGGACAGGCCGTTGAAGGCGCCGATTTCGATGCTGCGGATCTGGTTCTTGCTGAGCTGCAGGATCTCCAGGTGGCGCAGGTGCTTGAAGCTGTCCACCTTAATCACCTGGATGAGGTTCTCCTGCAGGTTCAGGTAGCGTGTGTTGGTGGAGATGCCGTCCGGCACGTCGCGCAGGCCGCGACGAGTGCAGATGACCTTGCTGAACTGGTTGCTGCAGGAGCAGACAGAAGGACAAGTCTGGGCACGCACCAAGCCCGCCACCACCAGCAGCTGGAGGAAGAGCAGCAGCACGAACAGCGGGTCGGACAGGGCCCGGTTCCACCTAGGACCTCTCATGGTCTGCTGCTGCTGCGGAGAGGACGTCATCTTGTTCAACATTCATAATTCATTGGCTGGTTGTCGACTCTTTGGGAATTGGTGTGATTCGGACAGTCTGCAAAAGAAATAGAAAAGAGAAGAGAGAGAAAGAGACAGAGAGAGAGAGAGAGAGAGAGAGAGAGAGAGAGAGAGAGAGAGAGAGAGAGAGAGAGAGAGAGAGAGAGAGGGAGAGGGAGAGGGAGAGGGAGAGAGAGAAAAGAAGAATTAGGTCACTCTGGGATTAAGCTTTTTACTTTTTATGGACTTGTCAGGAAGATGTATGTTGACCACTCTCAAGTAAACAACTTGTTGTGCCATTATAGGACTTAAAATAGTTATCGTAAAAAGGGCACCCAAATCCAAATGCAAGCGGCCCAGACGACAAACTGCACATAGTGTACATATTTCCCATATCTCATGTGTATTTCAAAATAGTATCACAAATTACACCTACATTTTTAAAGCACCCTATTAATATTGCATCAACTGCACTATTTTAGTCTACTACTACAGTAGTTGTCATTGAAATTCCTGTAAAATCACTGCAAGCCCTCCCTGCAGTGAATGAGTGTATGGTGACTAATGTAGTGTCAGGAGATCGCAGTGCATCACACGACCCTGCGCAGTACTCTGCACAGACATTCATGATCAAGGAGCCTTTGCAACTTGTACTTGGGTTTGGGTTTGCCCTTGGCGTGTGTTCAGTTCCTTCTGCTTCCTTTTTTTCTCTGCCCTGTGTTCCCAAGGCTCTCTCTTTCTCTCTCTCTCTCTCTCTCTCTCTCAATCTCAGTCACAAAAAACTGGCAGTACTACTACACTGAGATTACACTATTTTTCTCTTTCTTGGTCTCTCTGTCTTCTTTTTGTCTGTCCCTCTCTGTGCTTTCTCTTTGTCTCTATCTCTTTGTCTCTCCATGTCTTTTGTTTCTGCCTCTTTCTTCTTTGTCTTTCTCCCTGTCCTTTTCTTTCTTTCCATGTGTGAAAGAGATGTGTCTCTATATGATGTATGTCCCTGGACTGGGAGAACATAAATAACTGTGGAAGCTGCCAGTCAGCACCCATCCCTCCAACCCAGCCGATCTGATCTGAGATGTTCTGATTACAAGTCAGAGAGAGAGAGAGAGAGAGAGAGAGAGAGAGGAAAAGCACGCACAGTGCCACATGCAAGCTTAATGTGTCTGCTTTTAATGGCACCATTTGTATGCTGTAGGAGCCGTTCGGCAGAATCCCACCAAGCGCCTCAATTAATTTATGCTGGAATACAGTATGTGCCCTGAGCATGTGTGAGTGAACAGTTGTCATTTTTTGGGGGGGGGTGTGTGTCTCCCAGAGAGCCTGTTTCCTTGAGGAAGACTAGAGCACAGAGTATTACACTATGTTTCACTGTAACTAAAGCATTTGTCAGGTGAGGATGTGTAGATAAAGAGCTGTATGTCAGTTCCACACTCACCCACTTACCCACTATTTAATTTCTTTATTCACACAAGCACATGCATATACAGTACATGCAAGGTTTCACCCCTAATGCATTCACTCACTGTCACATTCATTTTGTACATGTATTCATTTATTTTGTTCATTCATTCATTCATTCACTCATTCATTCATTCAATGGCCAGCTTAACAGCTCATGCAGCTGTGTTACATGTGAGAGCTGAGTAAGGGAGTGAGAGTGAGCCTATTAGTGTAACCACAGATTAATGGCACGATAACTACCGCCATTAATTATTTAATTGTGAAAACTGATTGTAAAAAAAAAATCCCAAGCCTAGGGGGTGGTAATGTGTGTGTTTCTCCACGAACCACCAGGAGAGGCTGACAGGGATCAAACTGGGGCCTGGAAAATCATGTCCCATTACATAACCGTTAATGGTGGGAAATTAAAAGGCTTTAGGAGTGAGTGAGATAGGCAGAAAATAGGTCACAACAAGCAATTTTCGACAGAGTAGTTTAATTTTCTAAAGCTATTAATAGCCATTAAAGCAATAGCTGTGTCTTCCACTGGTGACATGCTTCACATATGGGTAATTAAAATGCTCTCTAGCATAATTATTTACCTAAATTAACAAGTATAACAAATGACGCATAGGATGATTCTGTTTTCTCTCTCTTCTTTCTGTGATTCCTCAACAGAGATGGAATAACCTTGCTCTTTTGAAATGTCCGCTTATTTTACCTTTCAGCCATACCACGCTATTGAATGTGCAAAACCCAAATCTATTCATTCAATTCATATTCATTCAAATTAAGCCAGTTTAGAAAGCAATCCCTCTTGCTGACAATGGAACTACCAGCACAGGATCCAGCAGTAGGCACAAAAAAAAGATAAACAAAATGAGATTAGGAGAGGAGTAGGGTATCCAGTGACGAACAGCCACCGGCTTTTCAGGCTTCAGTGGAACACAGAAGGACCTTATGCTGAGCTTGCACAGGGAAGATTCTGACAACCAGGAAACAGGGGGTTCTACATTACAGGGGTTTACAAATTTGAAATATAACAACAAGACCAAATCCTGTTTGAACAAAATAAAGAGACACATAGAGTGTGTGTTTGTATGAGAGAGAGAGGGAAAGAGAGAAAGAGTGAGTGAGAGAGAGAGAGAGAGAATTGATGGCAGAACAGACTTCTGATCCGTCCATTGTAGACAAGTTACAGAAAAAGATGCTGTTTTCATTCTCAATTTCCTGTCTTGGCACTGTGAACTGCACATCCCCTTTGGTACTGTGGGAAGATATCCCCACTCACCATTTCAGTCGGGCTCTGCAAAATACGCCACAGTATCTATTGAAGGGCATATGAGATTTAAAAAAAAACAGAAAATTGGCATTGTGCTGCATCCAGATGCCAGAGGGCCCACATGTTTGTGATAGTCTCCCTTTAGTCTCGGAAAAGCAATATGATAGACAACAACATGGCCCTCAGGCTGCGAGGCTATGGCTTGAGCTCTGCTCCGGTTTCCCTGGCCAGGGATGGAGAGAGCAGAGAACTGCCCAGAGCCTCTGGGGCCAGACAGCGAGGGGGAAGATCTGGGGAGGACCAGACAGTGTTGGGGCAGATCTGGGGAAGGCCTGTAGCTGAGAGACCACTGCTCTAGACCTCGACGGCCTCTTGCCAAGGAGCAACAGTCTTAACTCCCGGCTGTATGAAATCACAATGCTAGCGGTGGTTGTTACAATGAGAAAGATATATGCTACACTTTATAGTGTCCTTACAACAGGGTCCCGCTAGAGTGAATGATAGAAATGTTGTGTTCTATGCTCTGTTTCCTGTACTCTATTCTACTGAGAAGAAATACAGGTATTTTATGAAAAGACGGTAAACAAGATGGGAGGATGAAATGCATGATTACCACCAGAGCACCTGCAGCCTTGACAACCCCCTCCCTCCCCAACGCATCCCCACTGTCCAGTAGTATAAATGCATTGACACACACACCTGTGCTGATCCAGTGAACCCTGCACCCAGTTTACAAAGAAGCCTTAGGTCTGGGAACTGAACCGAAAAAGAAAAAAAAACCTCCAAAGCCCCACCCTGGGCCTGGGCCTCCCTTCTCTTATCCTGCAGTTGTAGATAGA
This sequence comes from Alosa pseudoharengus, assembly GCF_046254945.1. NCBI lineage: Eukaryota > Metazoa > Chordata > Actinopteri > Clupeiformes > Clupeidae > Alosa > Alosa pseudoharengus. The sequence continues at coordinate 33,644,828 of NW_027468565.1, read as the reverse complement.
TAGACCCCTAGGTGCTGCTGATGATGCTGCCTGCCACTGTGGCACTGTGCTTTGCTCTACTGCTGCAGAGCTCCGGACCCTGGCCATGGGCTGGCTCTGCTCTGCTGTGCTCAGCTCAGCGGACAGCATCAGAGAGAATCAGGGCTTTAACGGGCACCAGAGGGATGCGCGGTCCTGCCGGAGGAACAGGCAGGTGCTAAGGCAACGCTGGCCCACATGCCTCCCCAGCAACCAGCCTGAGAGGAGCGGAGCGGAGAGGGAGGAGAGGTCCTCCAGGAAATTACGAGCAGCTAAAACAGGAAGGCAGCGTTCAGTAGGGGAAATAATTGGACTAAGGGGACACTCTTTGATCTATTTTCAGGAAAAAAAAAAAAGATGGGAGCAGGAAATTATATATGGTTATACCGTTGCACAGTCTGATTCTGTCCTCTAATTACAGGAGGACTGCATTTTTGTGATGTTTTATTCATTTGCTTAAAACTGCTATGTGATGTTTAAGGACACACTTTGCGTTTTATGGTACTGCACTTGTAGTCATTTTTTTTTGTGCTGTGTGGTACAAGTCTAAAAAAGAGCAGTTTCAGAAGCTTGCACCTGCAAAAATACCACTTTCAGTAGAACAGAGATCTATAGAGGTTTCACTTTGTCAGAGAAAAGACCCAGCACAGTGTAAATAGAATTGAGCTGCTGACAGGGTCTGAGCTTCATACAACAAAGTGAAGTGGATCAAACACTGAGTCAGAGGTTCTGGCTTTATCTTTGTGCTCACTTTATGGGACATGGCAGCGCTGAACACTCCTGATATTTGAAGATGTGTGAGCAGAACATCTGCTTGTGCGAGAGAGAAATCGACCTTGGCCCTCTCTTTTTGCATGATAGAAGTCAATAGTCAGCCCTCCAGTGGAGACTGGGAGACCGTGCGCGCGCGAGAGACAGACCCCTTACAGAGCGAACACAGATGGGCCCATCTGAGCAAAAAGGTTCGAGAGAGAGCCCTTGTCAAAACCCCCAACTCGACTCGCGGCTCTTTGTGGGGAGTGTCTACTCCCCAGCACAGGAAAAGACAAAAGGTGAACTACGTTAGATTCCACCCTTTGCAAAAGCAGAGAGTAAAAGGGCTTTTTTTTTATCTTTCCATTTCTTTCATTTTCCCCTTCCCTCTCTTCCTCCTCTCCTTCCCAACACTTTACCTCACCTCTCCCTCATCTCTCACATCACACGCAGCACTCACGGTTACCTTAGCTGGAGGTAGAAACGGGGGGGAGGCAGGGGGGGGGGTGTATGGAGTAGGAGTATGTCAAGCTGAGGTACTGTGCACACCATTTATCTGCGGCTTGTATAATAATTATCGTATCACCTTTGAGATCTTCCCCTGGATTTCACCGTTGATCTTTAGATCTTTGTGTTGTGTTTCAAAGGAATGTATGTATGTATGTATGTACAGTATGTATGTATGTATGCAGCGTGGGCTGTGTCCCTGCATCCCTGTGCTAGTAAGAAAGGAGGAGCCTGTCAACTGTGACATAATGGTGCTTTGTACTGGGCCTATAGAGAAACACATGCTAATGGGATGCAAAAAAGAGAGAAGAAATGGAATCAGGTCAGCTGTGCATAAGTGTGTGTGTGTGTGTGTGTGTGTGTGTGTGTGTATGTGTGTGTGTGTGTGTGTGTGTGTTTGTGTGTGTGTGTTTGTGTGTGTTTGTGTTTGCACATCATAAATTAGATAGAGAGAGTAGAGAGAGAGAGATAGAGAGAGAGAAAGAGAGACAGCAAAGGAGAAAGATGTTCAGATGCCATTAAGGAGGAGTCTGGAGATACCATGTGCGCTTTTTATCGTCACAACCCCCCCTCCCTCCACCACACACACACACACACACACACACACGAGCCAGAGGATATGTGCTACATGCCAGAACAATCTGTGACAAATGCAATTGAAAGGATTACTAAAGATCTTATCAGGGCAACGGATGCGGTTCTGTTCAACAGCAGCTGTGTACCACAGCACTCAAATGTCACTTTCCTGGAGGGGGGAATGGGTGTGGGAATGTCTCTCTGTGTGTGTGTATGTGTGTGCATGCGTCCTTTTGTGTGTGTGTGTGTGTGTGTGTGTGTGTGTGTGTGTGTGTGTGTGTGTGTGTGTGTGTGTGTGTGTGTGTGTGTGTGTGTGTGTGTGTGTGTGTGTGTGACTGCTGAAGTATTACTCTCTGCAAATATTAAACCAAAAGATTTAAGCCATGATTTTGTATCCGAGTGTTCAGGGGAATGACATTACGGCACTCATTACAAACTGTAGTCAGAGGCTTAATCTATGTGCTTCCAAGACACTATATGCCTAGAAATGACTGGGGCTTATTTTTAGTCTTATATATAGCTTGAAAATGCATAATCTTTTTTGGCATCCAGGCATTTTGGCAGATATGATGTGCATTGCTAACCAGTAATCAAGAGTAATGGTGTACAATACCACACTTAAATATACATTGGGAGACAGAGCCCCTACGTTTTACAGTTGAACACCTAAAAGCCCAGAACTACATGACCTATGTGGAGGACTGAACACTTACAACATGCAATGTAACAAGTGGCCAGCTGTCGTCTTGTGGACTTTGTTTATGAGGTCTTCTAGTATAGTCAAAGTTGTTGCTAACTACTACCACGAGCATAACCAAGAAGTGCTCATCCTCTTGCACTGTCGGGGTAATTAAAGACCCCACCTAGTAAGGTCCCAGCTGCATCCTCCACCATGCTCTGCCCCCCAACCCTTCGCTCAATCTGGACCACACAAAGTTTGCTGCTCCGGGTCTCCTTGGCGACCGTTTCTTCAGCTGGCATCGCTTTACGTTCTGTCTCAGTTGCCATGCCAACCCCGGCGAGTGGAAACACCACTGCAAGGCATACATGATTGAGACAAACAGAGGCTAAATGCTCTCCACTGTCTCGACACCCACACCATTTTCCACTCAAGCATTTTCAAAAACGACATTTGCGGCGCATCCGCATAATACCCATCAACATTCAGACGGAGTGTAAATCACTTTGGAGCCATTGTAGAAAGGCTGTTGTATCTTTGCTGCGCATGGCAGGGTTTCAGACAATGACAGGGTTTCCGCCAATATGTTTGATGCACTTAAACCATTCTTTGAATGTGTGTATTCAGTAAAGAGGGGGTTCTGCATTATGGGGTGAAGTCCAACATAAATAGTAGGGTGCCACTGCTGTATTTCGTCAAAAAAAAATCGTCTTTTTTCTCCTTGTGTAGTTCTAGCACACCAATGTATGCTCTATGCTTATACGAGTGCCTTTTCTTGTGTAAAAAGAAGCGGTTTCATTCCAAGTGTGTGTTTTTCTTGCATCATTTCTCCACTGATTTGAGTTTGCAATCAGTTCTGGGTTGGATTCAAGGCAGCAGAGCGAGAGGTGAGATTAAAGCCAGGACATTACCATATCTATCTTACAGTTGGTTAGAACCCTCATCCCCCATTCTCATCACAAAAAGGCATTGGAAAGAAAAGAAGAACAAAAGCAAACATCCCCAGCCTTCTTACACAAGGGGACACATGCCTAAGCCCTGAACGATGTGCAAGGTGCAGCTGAAATTACAGAAATGCTGGGGACAGACACAAAAAATACAACACATAAATTGATGAATAAATACATGAAATGAAATCTCACAAGAAAAAAGTAGTAACTTTTAAGTTGAAACAAATCAAGGCAAAGGTTTGAACACTTTAAAAAAAAAAAAATGATTCTCAGTGTTTTGGGGAGTGCAACTGTGACATGCCCTCTGGAAGTTTTCAGGAAGAATTTACATTTATTTAGCAGTTGAAGAGAAAGACGACAAAAAAACATCAAGTAAAAAACACAAGTAAACAAGTAGAGGGTGAATAAAACATGTCAGCAGATATCAACTTCATGTGTCTGATAAAAATAAAAATAAATAAAAGCCAATCACACCTAGATCATACATTGACTCATTAAGGAAAAAAATCTTGTCTCACCATAAAAGGTTGTGTGAGACAGATAGATGGATAGATAGATGAGATATATATATATATATATATATATATATATATATATATAAATAGATAGATAGATAGATAGATAGATAGATAGATAGATAGAGATTGGCTATCAATCCAGAAGGATATCTGGCTGCTAACAGTATGCCCTCAAGTCTGCCTAGTCTTGGGCCACACAAGGAGACAAACAAAATGAGCAGAAAAGCAGCACTCATGGATGCAGGGGGAATTGATTTGAGCGCGCTCCACTACGAGCTTGTGTGGGAAGACGCAAATGCAGATGAATGTTTTACGAGCGCTGAAGCACTGTAGGCACACACACTGCGTCGTCGTGGTGAGGTTTTGTCAGTGCCGGTGGGTGTAAGCAAATGTGGGTGAAATGTAGCAAAATGGGCTTGATATGATTGGCTGCAGCGCACTGACTGCAGCCCATAATGTTCTATAGAGCATTAGAAAAAAGAAATGCTCCCCATCAACAGCTCATTCCCCATCAACAACAAACAATACAAAAGGACTCACTCAACCGTATTGGTTCATCTCACAGAGGATCACCATTAGGATCAACAGCTGAAAGGCTAGGATGCACAATGTTTACTGGGGTTGGTGACTGGGGTTGACGGTCGGGGGGGGGGGCTAACAGGCTAACATGGCGTTTAGATGTTAGCGGATCCTCCACTATTTGCATTGTCCATGTTTAATGGGCTGTTGAGCCCCTTTTTTACAGTATCAGCTGAGTATAACTGCTGACCCGTCGCGTTGAGTGTGATAACAGGGCAGGAGATGTGTGTGTGTGTGTGTGTATGTATGTGTTTCTCTGTGTGTGTGTGTGTGTGTGTGTGTGTGTGTGTGTGTGTGTGTGTGTGTGTGTGTGTGTGTGTGTGTGTGTGTGTATGTATGTGTTTCTCTGTGTGTGTGTGTGTGTGTGTGTGTATGTATGTGTTTCGCTGTGTGTGTGTGTGTGTGTGTGTGTGTGTGTGTGTGTGTGTGTGTGTGTGTCTGTAAGTTTGGGGGGTGCAATGAGAAGTGGAGCAGAATTTGTCAGTGGAAAATAATTTATAAGTGTGTGTGTGTGTGTGTGTGTCTCCAGAGTAGTCTTTGTTCGTGTGTGTGTGTGTGTGTGTGTGTGTGTGTGTGTGTGTGTGTGCGTTTTGGTCTCATCAGGGCGACATGTTGTCAAACAAATGAGCAAAGCGGCGGTCCCTCGCCAGTGTGGCATAGCCGTGACCGAGAGGTCTGACTGGAGCCCTTCCTGAGGCCATGCACTTCAATGATAAATGAGCCACAGTCATTCTGTTGGGCCCCCTAAGACCTCTCAGACAGAGAGAGAGAGAGAGAGAGAGAGAGAGAGAGAGAGAGAGGAGAGAGAGAACTCAGTTTGGGTAACTAATCACTAGCTCTGAACACATATAAATACCCACTCACAATTTCTCTCTCTCTCTCTCTCTCTCTCTCTCACACACACACACACATTTATTCTACCACTTATTTTTATTGGATCTATCAGATAGGCTTCACACAGTGACATTATTCCCTTAATTTCAATAGGTCTATATCTAAAGCACTTTACTGGAGATCTTGCAGGTGAACACCTCCGCCAAATGGCAGGGTTTGGAGGACATTAGCTTTGTCCAAATACTTACACACACATGCTCTCGTTTACACATATACACATAGAAGCATGCTGTGATTTGTTGTGTTATTGTGTCAAGG